>NW_021604597.1:17295566-17311731 GCF_004785775.1 Grammomys surdaster | reverse complement strand
CCCCCCTCCTCCTGCTTCTATGAGGGTGTGCCCCCACCCACCCACCCTTGAATTCCCCCACACTGGGGCATCCAGCCTTCATGTGACCAAGGACCTCCTCTCCCACTGATGCCCAACAAGGCCATCTTCCACTACATATACAGCTGGAGCCATGAGTCCCTCCATGTATGTTCCCAGGCTGGCGGTTTAGACCCTGGGAGCTCTGGTTGGTTGGTATTGTTGCTCTCCCCATGGAGCTACAAACCCTTTCAGCTCCTACAGTCTTCTCTCTAACTCCTCCGTTGGGAACCCCTTGATCAGATCAATGGTTAGCTGTGAGCATCTGCCTCTGTATATGTCAGGCTCTGGCAGAGCCTCTCAGGAGACAGCTATATCAGGCTCCTGTCAGCATGCACTTCCTGGCATCTACAACAGTGTCTGCATATAGGATGGATCCCCAGGTGGGGCAGTCTCTGGACGGCCCCTCCTTCAGTCTCTGCTCCATACTTTGTCTCCATGTTTACTCCTGTGAGTATTTTGTTACTCCTTCTAAGAAGGACCAAAGCACCCACACTTTGGTCTTCCTTCTTCATGAGCTTCATGTGGTCTGTGAGTTGTATCTTGGATATTACGAGCTTTTGGGCTAATACCCACTTATCACTGAGTGCATGCTATGTATTTCTTTTGTGATTGGGTTACCTCACTCAGGATATTTTCTAGTTCCATCCATTTGCCTAAGAATTTCATGAAGTCATTGTTTTTAATAGCTGAGTAATACTCCATTGTGTAAATGTACCACATTTTCTGTATCCATTCCTCTGTTGAAGGACATCTGGGTTCTTTCCAGCTTCTGTCTATTATAAATAAGGCTGCTATGAACATAGTTGAGCATATGTCCTTGTTATATGTTGGAGCATCTTCTGGGTATATGTTGAGGAGTGGTAAAGCTGGGTCCTCAGGTAATGATATGTCCAATTTTCTGAGAAACTGCCAGACTGATTTTCAGAGTGGTTGTACCAGCTTGCAGTCCCACCAACAATGGAGGAGTGTTCCTCTTTCTCCACATCCTCGCCATCATCTGCTGTCACCTGAGTTTTTGTTCTTAGCTATTCTGACTGGTGTGAGGTGGAATCTCAGGGTTGTTTTGATTTGCATTTTCCTGATGACTAAGGATGTTGAACATTTCTTTAGGTGCTTCTCGGCTATTCGAGTTTCCTCAGTTGAGAATTCCTTGTTTAGCTCTGTACCCCATTTTTAAATAGGGTTATTTGGTCGTCTGGAGTCGTAATTTTTTGAGTTCTTTGTATAAATTGGATATTAGCCCTCTATTGGATGTAGGATTGGTAAAGATCTTTTCCCAATCTGTTGGTTGCCATTTTGTCCTATTGACAGTGGGCTCTCTTCTTTCTGATGACTCTAGCTTGTGTAAAGTTGGCATAAAACTGTTCAGGATAGGCGTAGTATAGAGATTGTGTTGTAGATGTACTAACTGGGGCCTGGCACCCCATAGTTCTTTTTTCTCTGCATTTTGACCATCTGTGGCTCTCTGAAGTAGCTTTCATCTGCTGCAAAAAGAAGCTTCTTTGATGAGGGTGAGAGCTGCACTTATCTGGCTGGCACTGCTAACTAACTGCCTTCTGACTACGAAAGCCCTGGCTGTTCTTTTCCCTTCCAGTCTTTACCAAGAACGACATATGGAGTTGCTGAAGTTTGGGTTTACATCCTTTAGGGAGTTTGTTAGAGTTGAAGGTTACATTGAAGGTGTTTTGTTTTGTTTTTGAGGTGGGGGTCTCACGCATAGTCTAGCCTGGCTGAAACTATTGCTAACCACACCTAGCCACAGTCCTGCTGTGATTCTCCTGTCTCAACCTCCTGAATGCTAGGCTACAGGCATGAGCCTATTCAGCCTGGCTAGGAATTTGCTGTTAGTCCCAGGCTTGCTCCAGATTACTCTAGAGAGTATTCTTATTCAGTACAGAAGGAGGAGGTGCAGTGTTTGAGCACCTCATTAGGCCTAGGCTCATGGGTTGTTGTATACAGATAAAAGCTTGACGACTGTTGACTAAACAGGATGATTAGAGACTTTATAACATTAAGTGAAAGCTGTGGAGCCATCCCGAAGAGTTTGTATGCTCGAGGTATAAACTAGACTATCCAGCCTTCAGAAAGCACTGACACTTGCTTATGCATGCTCTTATTTGGGGAAAATGGACAAATACATTTGTCTTAGTGAAACTCAATTCCTGTTGACTGTAGCATATTAAATTTTCTCTCCAGATAAGTAATTAAATCTTATTGATTGCCCATTGTTAGACTAGAACCCATGCCCATCCTCTGAACAAGCTGGCAAACCCCATCTGCTCTCCTTCCCCCAGCTCTGCCATCACAACAAAATACCCCCTTCCCCCCCATTCTGCTTGGAAACAACTCCAGGCTAACATGTCATCACTCCCTGTCTCAGTTTCTGGCAACCCACTCAAGAGGGCTCACCCAGGGGCTCAGATCCTGACCATGTAAGGACACACTCACAGTTCCTAGCTGGCATGTCATCTCTCCTCACCTAAACTCTATCAGATACCCTTGCTTTAATCTGGATGTGTGACTTTACTAACCTTCACCTGGGAGATCAGTGAACCCAGCCCAGAGCTGCCTCCTAATAAATCTGCCTTTACCTACTTTTAATCTGGTCTAAATCTGACCTATATCTGCATCACAGAGGGAGAGAAAATACCTATCACCTATGAATCAGCAAATTCAGAAAATTTATTTTCCTGGGAATTTAAATTTCTTGAACATTCATTCATTCATTTTTTTTTCCATAGAAGCCAATTGCTGTAACAGTCTGATCCTAGACAGTTTTCAAAGCTTTGGTTTTATAATTAAAAATGGGCTTATGTTTCATAGATTATATAACCCTGATCATTTTTCTGATGAATAGGTAGCTAGGCTAAGGTAGGGGGATTACTGACTATTTATTAGTAAATAACCAATGCTCACTCCATCCATCCGTCCATCCATCCATCTATCCAACCATCCATCCATCCGATAAAGCCTTTGTATGTAACCTAGACTAGCTTATAACTGTGTGGTCCAGCATAGCCTACAATTTGTAATCTTTCTGTCTCGGCATTGTGAGTGCTAAGATTATAGGCATGGAACACTTACTTGGTTATTATACTCATTTTTTAAGATGAAGGTCACATAAATCATAGTTCCCAGAGAAGATAGTAGGTAGCCCAGCGAGTTATCAAGCTAAGAAAATCTGTCTTTACCAAGCATGGTGGTGCATGCACACTTCTAATCTTAGCTCTTGGGATACAGATGTAGGAGGATCAGGGGTTTGATGCCAGCCTAACTATATTGCAAGATCCTGTGTCAAGAAAAAAATGGGATAGGATGGAAAGATAGCTCTTTCTGAGCACCCAGTTTCTATTCCCAACACCCACACGGTGGCTCAGAACTCTCTTACCTCCAGGCCCAGGGAACCTGACACTTTGTCTGGTTTCTATGGGTACCAGGCATGCATATAGCACACAGACATAATACATGTAGGCAAAACACTTATACACATAAAACAAAAATAAATAAATCTTTTTAAAAGGAAGGATGGAAAGAAACAAAGTACTGTTCCTAAATGTTAAAGAATACTATGTAAATTCTTGTCAGAAACTAACATCCTTATCAAAATGTGTTTTGTGATGGATGTATTTGACTGTTGCTATGACAGAACATTTGTCATGAACAAGGGAGGAAGGGTTTCTTTGTACTCAGGGTTTCAGAGGACTTAGTGCATCATGACATCAGTGACATGGAGAAGCAGAACAATTCACATCACATCAATTGAAGGACTAGAGAGAGATGGAGCTGGGGTGGGGTCAGGACCCTGACTGATATACTACCTCCTCCAGTGTTCAGGATCCCCTGTAATAGTTCTGAGAGCTGAGGCTAAGCCTGCCACACTGAGCATTTCACATTCAAACTGTGCACATAGGTGTACTTTCCTGTTTGCAGTGTTACTACCATCCTGGCTATAGGCACCACATCTGACAAACTGCAGAACCTGTCCTCCTCTGAGAGTCTTTGATGTAAGAAATTGTAGCATTGAGGCCGGGGAGATGGCTGCTTTGGGAAAGTACTTGTCACACCAGGGAAAGACTTGAATTCTCATCCCTAGCACTCACACAGAAAAGCTGGGGTGGTGGTGTGTACAGTAATCCCATCACTGGGGAAGCAGAGACAGGATGCTCCATGGGCTTTCTGGCCAGCCAATCTAGCCGAGTTGACGAGCTCCATGATCAGTGAAAGACTCTGTCTTAGTCTCAGAAAACACGGTAGAGAGTGATAGCAATAGACTCTCAGTGTATATTTTATGTAAGAATATACCAGCCTGGTGTGGGGGTGCTTTTAATCCCAGCACTAGGGAGGCAGAGGCAGGTGGATCTCATGAGTTGGAGGCCAGCCTGGTCTACAGAGTGAACTCCAGGACAGCCAGGACAACAGAGAAACCCTAAAAGCCGTGAGAGAGAGAGAGAGAGAGAGAGAGAGAGAGAGAGAGAGAGAGAGAGAGAGAGAGAGTGTGTGTGTGTGTGTGTGTGTGTGTGTTGAGGCAGTTTAGTTCAACAGAATAGCTCTGTTGGCTGTTTATGGAAAGTGAAAAACACTGAATTTTTAAAAAACCTTTATCTTATTTTATGGATTTTTATAGCATAGTATCTGGAATGTCTGAAAATGGCTATATTTTCTAAGCTAGATCCAAATCAGTTGAAAAGATATGTTTTTGGTAAGGTGGGGCACACTTGAAATCCCAGTGGGAAAGTAGGGCAGGAAGTTTGTTAGGCCAGCCTGGGTTACACAGCAGGCTCCTTCCTCAAACAAACAAAAACAAAACACAAAGTAAAACATAGAATCACAAAATACAGTGTGTCAGAGGCGCACAGTAGATCTTTAATGTTTTTATTTTGAAATTATTAGATTAGTTTGTGTTTCTGTCTCTGATTATTCTGTGGTATGAATGGATCACTGATAAGGGAGAGAGTGAAAATAACAGTTATTTATTCATCTGTGGGGCCTCTCTGTGTCGCTCAGACTGGCCTAGAATTAAAATTATTCTGCCTCAGCCTCCCTAGTGTTTGTATTGCTGACCTGTGCCACCTAGCCAAGATGTTGATCCTCTTAACATTACTGTCTTTTAAAGACATGAACATGTAAGCTTATCATTTTCCCTTTCTTTTTTTACAGGAATACCAGTGTATTCAGTAGCCTGGGGCCCTGATTCAGAAAAGGTTCTTTATACAGCAGGCAAACAGCTCATCATTAAACCTCTTCAACCAAATGCTAAAGTTTTACAGGTACATCTTAGGCCTTTGTAAGTAGTTATCTGGCTCTTTGTCACTGCTAAGACAGGTGGTTCTTGCAGTTTCCTGTCTTCTGGTTAGTCCCCTTACAGTGAGAGAGCTTTGAGTTTGCAGGCTTATCAGACTTTATCGTAGATAAGGGAATTTTTCTGTTTATATTTCCTAAAGGCTCACTTTCCCAGTACTTCAGCTCACGTTGGTCGAGTTGCTCAAGCAGGTGTTTTGAATTCCTGAGTTGTCATGTGATTCAGCACAACTGCGCAGCCTTCAGTCTTGTGCGTGGGCTTGAGATGAAGCAAAGCTAAATGAAACTCTTAAGAGTGCTGATTTGTTTTTAATCAACCTTATCATCTGTTCACACACTTGTGTTTTCTCAAAGGGCTAGCATTGCTTTATTTCTTTCAGAGTGGTAGAGGAGTCACTATTAGACTTAGGACCAATTATGTGCATATAACTTGATGAATAATATAGAGAGCGTTTGGCTTAAGGGTAGATGTTGAGCTGACATTTGCTTGTGTGCTATTCAGAAAAGAGGAATAGTTATTAGGCGCTAAATCCTAAAGAATAGAAAGGGAGGGGATCCTAAACCCAAGGAGTAGAAAATTCCTGGTTTGGTTATTCAAAACTGTGTGTGAGAGAGGTAAACAGAACCACACAAAAGTCCAGAAAGACAGAAGGATTTCTCTCACGTTTTTGATGATGACAGAGTGGAGCCTGATTTTGTCTTAGTTACTTTTCTGTGGTTGTGATAATACACCATGACCAAGGTGATTTACAGTGTTTACTGCTCCAGTTGCCAGTGTGAACCTAGGTCTCCCAGGGCCTAAAAATGAGGTGAACTAAAAGTCTGATGCAATAGCCAACTTTATTCAGAGTGTCAGACAATTTATACTCTGAGGGATAAGAAGGGACACATGAGTAAAGTGGACAGTCACAAGAAGCAGCCACTTGTGGCAAGAGGATGTTTTTCATAGAGGCATATGAATAACAGCAGCTGAAGTAAACTCACTCCTATCTGATACACCTGGGAGGATCATGAAAATATTTTCCAAGAACAAGTCTATGTCTTGAACAAACCAAGGTCACGAGACTTTTGTTTTCTTGGAGTTTTCTCGAAAGCACTTACAATGACTGCATTCTTGGACTGTGTTCCCATAGTATAAGAAAGGGTTTATTTGAGACTTACAGTTTCAGAGGGTTAGAGTCCATGTCTATCATGGTAGGGAACATGGCAACAGGCAGGCAGGCATGGCCCTGGGACAGCAACTGGGAGCTCATGTCTATCTGCAAGTAGGAGGCAGAGAAGAAGCCACTGGGGATGTTGCAAGTCTTTTGAAGCCGCAAAGCCTTACTTCAGTGACACCTCCTAATCCTTCCCAAACAGTTCCACCAATTAGAGACCAAATATTCAAACTTATGAGCCTATGGGGACCATGCTCATTCAAACTGCCACGTTCCACTCATTGGCCCCTATAGGCCCAATGGTCACATCATAATGCATAATGCATTTAGTCCAACTTTAAATGTCACAGTATTTCAAAGTCTCAACAGTTTAAAAGTTCAAAGTCTCTTCTGAGACTCAAGGCAATCTTTTAAGTATAACTCCTTGCAAAATCAAAAAGCAAATTATATACTTCCAACATACAGTAACACACAATATACATTACTTTCAAAAGTTGTCATAAGGGCTTAGATGGCTCAGTCCTTCCAGCTTTGCTTGCTGCAGCACACTTGTCTCTCTTGGGCTGTGCACAGCTGTCCTTGGCAAATGTCTCATGGCTCTGGGATCTTCAAAGTCTTGGAGTCTCCAAGCAGACCAGGCTTCACTTTCATTGCCTATGCAATAGCCTCTCAGGCCTCCATCCAGTCCCTGCCACATACCTGGCCTGAGACCTCTCTAACCATAGGAGAAGATGCTACAAACCCTTTACCCATGTATCTTTCATAACTCTAAAGCCAGAACCGTGTGGACCATACTGCCAAGTTCAACTGCTCTCATTTAAACCACTGCGGCTTTGGAATGAGGCCCTGGATCACTTCACTTGCTTACTTCTGTGTGATGACAAAGTGTTGGAGTCTCTTTACCTCTCAGCCTTCTTGTCTACACAGCATCTATTCACTAGGATTGTTGTGAGGATTACTGTCTGGTGTGTAGTAAGCACTTGCTACACAGTAGCTGTTACTGATGTTATTATTAACCTTCTTTCCCTTTTAATAGGCTAGAGAGTTCAGAAAAAACAAAAAGATGTAAGGGGAGTGGAGTGGGGTGGAGCAATAGCTCAGCCATTAAGAGCACTGACAGCCCTTCCAGAGGACCCAGATTCACTTTCTACTACCCACGTGGCTCATGACTGTTTGTATCTCCAGTTCTATGGAATTTGGCACCCTTGTCTGGCCTCCACGTTTACCAGGCATGCATGTGGTACCTAGACATACATGCAGGAAAACAATTATACACATAAAATACTAAAATAAAATAAAAGTTACATTTTAAAAAGATGTAAGGGATTTGGTGGTGCAGACTGATAGGCCTCATCAGGTATAGAGTGCTTTAAGAAGCATTAGTTTGGGGGCTGGAAAGCCCCCAGCACCTATACTGCAGCTAGCAACTGAGTATAACTTTAGTTCCTGTGGATTTGATGCCGTCCTCTGGCCCCTGTGGGTACTATACATATGTATTCCTATACATGCAGGCAATTCAACACATAAATTTTTTCTTAAAAAAAAAAAACCTCAGTTTCAGAAGTTGAATAGATGGAGATTTCAAGCAATAAAGAGATCAAGGAAACTTTGATGTTCTATATTTCTGTATAGACCGTGCATGCTATCTCTATGTCCGTCTGTCTGTCTATCATCTATCCACCCATCTGTAATATTTATGTCTGTCTACTAATTATTTATATCAATTATTAAGAAAATTAATAATTTAATTTAATAGTGCTATAAAATTAATCTAATTTTATAAAGCACAGGTTTGCCTTATAAAGGCTACTTTTATAAAGGCATTTTTTCAACTGAAGCTCCTCCTTCTCAGATGACTTTAGCTTGTGTTAAGCTGGCAAAAAAAACTAAATAATAAATCTGCAAAAACAGGAATGTGAAATCTTTTCATTTATATGTTTGGTTTATATTCATGTGAGTTAAGACATCTGTAATTAGGAGATTTAGAATCAGCTGATATTGTAGATTATATAACATTTATTCCAGTTTTTAATGCTAACACCAATCTTGAAACAATTTAGCAGCAAACAGTTCCCAACTGGAGTTCAGGCAACTGAACAAATTCATAGGATATAAGCTATAAAGTGGACGCCATGTTGCTAGGTTCTTTCCTTGATGTAAATTGCAATGAAGTAAATGAGGATTGTACAGTGGCTGTGGAAGGAAGATAAGAATCTGTGAAAGGCTGGGACATCACTTGAGTTCAGTAGTTTAGGCCAAGCTGAGCAATGCAGTGAGACCCTCAGCTCTAAAATAAATAAATAGGTAAATAAATAAATAAATAAATAAATAAAAGAGGAAAAGGACCCAGAAAAAAGAATTTGTTTTATAGAAAAAAATATTTCACTTATAAAGTTTTAAGCAGTGTCTTTTTCCCCCTTTATAGTGGAAAGCCCATGATGGCATCATTTTAAAAGTCGACTGGAACCCAGTTAATGATCTTATTTTATCTGCTGGTGAAGACTGTAAGTATAAGGTATGTGTCTTAGCTTCATTTCCTGTTGCTGTGATACAAGAACCCTGACAGAAGCAGCTTTAAGAGAGAAGTCGTCTGTTGCTTTACAGTTGCAGGTTGCAGTCCATCATTGCAGGGCAGTCAGGACAGGGGCTGGAAGCAGCTAGTCATGGCAACAGGCAAGAGCAGAGACTGAGTGCGCCCAGGCCTTTACTCAGTGCTGTTTTTCAATGCTTAGAGTCTAGGGAGTCGTGCTGCCCACTAGGATGGGTCTTCCTGCTTCCTTTACTGTAATCAAGACAGGACCTCACAGATGTGTTGCCGTGCCAACCTGCTAAACCATCTCTCACTGAGACTCTCTTCCCACATATTTTGTCAACTTGACAAACTAACCCTCATAGCCTACAGTGTTTAGACTTACTATCTGCTTAAAATAATGAAATCTAGGAGAATTGTTTTGTTTACAAAAGTGTATAAAACTATCTTTTAGTCTTTTACCTGTAATAATTGAACGAATTGTTTTCCAACTTTAAGTGCTATTTAAAGTTCTCATAATAAAATTTTGATTTAATAAGCAGCAACATCTCAATTCAGTTCTTGTGTGTGTTTCAATTTAAATCAATTCATTTCTTTATTCACATATTTTTTAAAAAAAATCAACTTCCTAGCTTCCTAAATATTGGTCTACTTCAGAATAAAATAATTTGTGGATGCTACGATGTTTCCCCTTTCCACAGTACTGGGACCGTGGATATGCTAGGCAAAGGCTCCCTTATTGCAGGCTTTCCCAGCTCCAACAGTGACATTTACTTTCACTGTAGTCACAGGGACTTTAGATGAAATAAATTATTAAAGAAGCCAATAGAAATCATTTAGCAGAAGGAAATTATAAAAATACTAACCCTCACCAGATTTTACTACTCAATTTAAAGTACTTAAAATGGGCAGATTTAATGTTTAACCCAGGTTTAGTAATGTTCTGAAATACTTTCTTTCTGAGACATGAACATTTCGCAATATTCAGGAATATTGCTTTGTCCTCCTTGTGTGATGGTAAAGTCTGGTTACTAATTCTATATGGTTATGATTTCTGAGTCTTCACTTGATATTTCATTGGAGGACAGTCTTTTTTGTAGTAATGTGGTGATGATACAAGCCTTTACAATTTGATTTCCTAGGTTTGGGATAGTTACGGCCGCGTGCTGTACGGTTCCCAGCCTCATGAGCACCCTATCACCTCAGTGGCCTGGGCTCCAGATGGGGAGTTATTTGCTGTTGGATCATTTCATACTTTACGCTTGTGTGATAAAACTGGGGTAAGTTTCAGTCACAGGTGTGCTGACACATGTGATGATGTACCACACGCAGTGCTCACTCAGCGAGCGCTGTGAAATGTTGTCACTGAAAACATTTGACGCAACCTCTCTGATTTATCAATTCCTGATTTATGAGATGAGGTGGTTTGCAAATGAAGAGTGGGCATATCCTCTGTTATTTGTCTTTTTGGAAATAATTTGTTTTGAGCATGAGTCTGAAGGATGCTAAAACAGTTTAACTATTTGAATTTATGACCACTTAGTATGGAGCACACAGCTTTAAAAGTTATTTTTGGTATCAATATGTTTCATATAAAATTTTAGTCACATATTTTTGTAAGGAATTAATAGTAAATTTAAAAATTAATTTTAGTGCTAGTATTTGGAACGCAGAGGCAGGCAGATCTCTGTGAGTTCAAGGCCAGCTAGTCTACATAGTAAGTTCCAGGCTAGACAGAACCAGTGAGGCCCTATTTCAAAAAATAAGCAACCAAACCATTCTCTAAAAGTCCCCAAAGGATATGTATTTCTTTTTTTAAGGATTTGTGTTTAGGGAGCTGGGAGGTGGTTGGTTGGTGAGTGCCTACTGTATAAGCATGAGGGCTAAGTTTTGATTCTTCACATACCATAAAAGCCAAGCATGGCGGCACTGCTACTCAGCACCACTGGGTGGTGGAGACATAAGGGTCCAGAGAGATTCGGTCTCCTGTCTCAGAATATACAGTGAAGAGAAATATAGAGGAAGACACTGAATGTCAACTTCTGTCCTCCAAATACATATACACGTGTGTGCACACACTCACACAAGTGCACATATGAGTATACAGCATGCATATACATATATACACATACAGACACACACAGGCAGACAGACAGCACATGAGTGAGCACATGAGTATTCGTGTTTGGATACAAGTACATACTGTGTTTAGAGCAGAATTCTGTTCTGGCAAACGCCAAGCTTGGTAACATTTACCCATTGTTTTTAAAGAATGAACTTTTTTGATTAAAGTCTCTGAAACCAGAGCATTATATGGCTGAAAGAGTCTGAGTTGTTATGTTAACTTTCTGTCACTGTAACAGAATGGATGAGGAAATCAACTTGTAGAATAAAAAATTTATTTTGACTCTTGGAGGTTCCCGTCCACGACTATTTGTTTCCATGCCTTTGGACATGTGGGAAACAACATTAGGCAACTGTGTGTGGCAGAGCAAGCCAGGAAGTAAGGGAGGAAAAGCACAGGCAGGGTCCTGTAATCCTTCTCAAGGGATATACGGAGTGCCAAGTGCATAAAGACTTCCTCTACATTGTTCTACGTTGTTCTGCTGCCTCCTAAAGGCGCTGTCCAGAAGGCTGTTCAAGCCATTAACAGAGAGGCATCTGGGGACACTGAAGGTCTGATCTCTAGCAATGGGATGCGTCGAGGCTGTTATATGTATATATTAAAGGCAGGTTTATTGGGAAGCTGCACTCAGGTGGGCAAGTTCACTGACCTTAAGGACTGAGGCCAGGGAAGTTCCCATGGGGCGGTGTGGAGGGGGGGAGAAGAGAAAGAAAAAGGGGCCTTTGCACAGAGAGAAAAGGAGAAGAAGGAGGAAGAAGAGGAGGAGGAAGAGGAGGAGGAGGAGGAAGAGGAGGAGGAGGAAGAGGAGGAGGAGGAAGAGGAGGAGGAAGAGGAGGAGGAAGAGGAGGAGGAGAGAAAAATGTCTGGATTATTTAGGTAGGAGCCTCTGCAGAAAGGGCAGCCCAGCTCCTGGGCTGGAAAGTTCAGAGTTGGAGGCAGGGTATGAGGGATGTTAAGAGGCCAGGTCTGCTTTGGTATATAAAATATGCACCTCAGTGCCTTGTCCCATTCAAGGCTGTTTTTAACCCTCATGGATAAGAACAGTTAATTATTATAAATAGGCTATAATTGTTCTATGGCTTCTCTTCTTTGAGTGCACAGTTGATTAGTTAGAATTTTAGAACCTTATAAACGGCCTATAACTGTATGGTTATTTATTTTTCACCACAAAAAATGTTGGCCTTGCACCTGGCTGTAGAAGACTCTGAAATCTGGTGCTGTGACAGACTTTCAGTGACGTCCCACAGCTCCTAATGTGTCTGTGAACCTGGCTGTGCTGGCTCCTCAGCCCTTCTTCCCACTCACAGCCTCACACTCTGTTTCTCTCTTTTACTCATCTTCTCCCTCCTTCCTTCCCCTTTTCTGGTCCCCTCCCTTATGTCCTTTCTTTTGGTACGGCAGGGTCTTGCTATGCAGCCCAGACTGTATTTGAATGCTATCCTCCTCCTGCTTCCCAAGCACTGAGGTTCTGGCTGTGCACCGTCATGCCCAGCCTCATTTTTATCCTTTCATGGGATATTCTCATTTTCATCTTCTGCTTAGTGAATCGTACATGTTCTTTAAGGTTTGACTCTCAGTTGACGTTCTTTTTTTTATCATGTCATGGTGTTAAAATTTGTTTTTCTACTTCTCGCTTTGATTGCTTTGCAGCTATAATATCAAGAGATTAGATTATCTAATTGCTTAAAGCCCTTTTTTTTTGTTTTGTTTTCAGATGTAAGGATTTTTATCTTAGATGTCTATCAGTGATTGTGTCTATAGAACATATATACTCATTTTTGTAATATGCTTTTGTATTATCTATTTTAGTTATGTATGTTACTTTTGACTCTCTAGTTTATAGGCTCCCATAGCTTAAGTATTATTTATTCTTAAGTACAGTAGATATTCAGTAATTTATTAATAAGTCAATTTGTGTATAGTCATTTTAATATGTCATTTGATTAGAATTTTAAAAATTGATTTATGCAAATAACCAAATTTCAAATTCACTTTATTTAGCACCATGTCCTTTTTAGACTTAATAATTCTGGAAAAGTAAACTAAATTGACTGAATATGTTATTATTTCTTAGAGATATGAGACTAACACTTTAAATATATATTCTTTTTATTTGATAGTCATTATATTATATATGCTGTTCATCAAACAGTGTTCCAGAACTGAACTCTGGATAGTAAAACATATAAAGACTTGCATTTAAGTTGCCAACAGTCTAGTAGAGAATCAGATTATAAGACTTCCACAGAACAATCACTAAGTACATAGAGGTTTGTTAACCACTGTGAAGATGTGCAGAAGGCAAATTCTCCCTGTGGGACATTGATTGGAGAACTGAGGCTTGGTGAATAAGTAGTTCTCCAGGGAGACAAGGTTCAGTCAAGAGGAGCCTCTCGTGCCTCCAGGTGTAAAAGAGTATGGCAGTTTTTGTGTGGTCAATAGACCTTGCATAGGGTATTATCAAGGGTCGATATAGACAAGATACTCACCAAATGCACCTGGAATGGTTATATGTGAGAGGATAGCTTAGACCTTGAAGATGTAATGCTTTTCTGTGCAGCTCCTCAGGGATTGCTGCAGAGCAAGAAAGACAAGGCTAAGATCAAGGTGCTTCCCTTCTGCAGACAGCTCCATATTGACCTGGTTTACTGTGAGAGCATCTGCTAGAAGGTTTTTTTGAACAGCTGGAATAGTGAAGTTGGAAAGCCAGCATGGTGTGCTAGTCTGTAAAGCATCATGGATGGAGGGCAGTAACACATTAGATTTCAAATATTGCAAGTATTGTATTGCTTTGATAGCAAAGGAACAGCGATGTGGGGAAAAGGTAAGCCGAGCACAGGCACAGGGTTATAGTCTACCAGGCAAAGTTTAGCACAGGGCAGCAATCTAGATTTTATAGTGGGGACAATGGGGAGTAACTGAGTTTTAGTAGTGACCTTTAAGAGATTGGACATTTTGAAAGAGAGTGTACTCTGAGGTCAGTGTGGGGACAGATTAGAAATGAGCTAGAACAGAACAGAGTGCTTGGTTATGAGGTTGTTGGTCTGGATAATGGGGCAGTGAGCAAAGCTGTAAAGGGGTTGGTACAGGAGAAACATCTTTGCTATTTACTCAGGAAGAGTCATGGATTTCTTGAAGATAACCCCCAAATAGGACATAAATTGAATATGATATAATATGACATAAAGTATTCTAACTCTGTGTTATTTTGATAGATACTTTGTTTGAACATTATAATAATAAAGATACCTAAATTTAACATGTGTAAGCATTGCTTGGATATTACTAAAAGATATGTTCTTGGGCTTTATATTTTAAATTTTATTTTATCTTTTACATTTATTTATTTATTTATATTTATTTTTGATTTTTTGAGACAGGGCTTCTTTGTGTAGCCTTGTTTGCCCTGGAACTAGCTTTGTAGACCAGGTTGATGTTTAATTCACAGAAATATACTTGCCTCTGCCTGCTGAGTTCTGGGATTAAAGGTGTGAACCACCCACCACCTTTTGGTTATGAAATTTTTAAAAGAACTTTTTTAATGATTTATTTTTTATTTCATGTGCATTGGTGTTTTGTCTGCAAGTATGTCTGTATGAGGGTGCTAGATGTCCTGGAACTGGACCTACAGACAGTTGTGAGCTGCCATGTAGGTGCTTGGAATTGAGTTCAGGTCCTCTGGAAGAGTAACCAGCACTCTTAACTCCTTGAACCGTCTCTCTAGCCCCTCAAGAAACATTTTCAAGTAGCCTACTGAGTCCAGTTTGTACTGATCATATACTCAGGGTTTGGGAGACTGTCGAGTACAGCATGGTTAACCTCAGGAGGCTCCATCCATAAAGAAAACTGACTCCCCTCCCCCGAAGCTTCGGTGTAAATGACTCCTTAGCTAAGAGTGGGAGTCCATGAATCCTCCTCCGTGCAGGCTGGAATGTTGATCCTGCTCTTGGGCAGACCTTATGTAGATAGCCATAGTTGCCTTGTGCCCATGAATGCAGTTGTCCAGGAATGATTAGAAGATTACACACCGGTTACACACCAGTCTTCCTCAACTTCTGGCTCTTTTTGTCCCCTATTCCACAATGGCTCCAAGCCTTCTTACATAGGCTGTTACAAAGCTGTGTTACATAGGAGTGTTACATAGCTGTCCCATTTGTGGCTGAGCACACCACAGACACTCACGTGAAGTCTCTGAGCTGCACTAAATAAATCAGTGGGTCTAAAGATGTGATTTTAGGGGGCAGTTTGATGTCTGTTTAGCAAAATAGTAATAGGCTCCCTGCTAGGGCCTGTGAGTCCAGAACTGTGGGCTCTTTTGGGCCCTATTTGTAATGTGCTGAATCTTACTCTAGAAAGTCACTTTGTAGGCTTAGACTCTTGTTCCAGTCATTTTTGTGTATGGGTTGCTTGGTAGTGCTCCTTGGTCTTAGTACCTAGTTGTCAAGGATCCCTTTCCCAGCTCCCACCTCTTCATAATCTAATTTCCTGTCAGAAGGAGGCTGGAGCCACTGCTTTGTGGCTCTTAGTGCAAGTCATGGGCAGCCAGTAGGGCCCAGGGCAGTTTTCACAGTGCTGATTGGGGAGTACTTGCTGTGTGATTCCCCCACCCACCTCGGGAAACACAAAACAAGCTCTTCTCACCCTAGATGGCACTGTGAACAGGCCAAGGAAAGGATTCCACCTGGGCCTGTCTTGATTAGCCAGTGAGTTCACTGGAGTTACTTACAGGAGTATGGTATGGGTGGCCCTCTACTAGCCTGTCTTTTGGTCAGAGTGGTCTTTGGTCCATGAATTTTTTCTCCCTTCCCTTTCCCTTGTCCCTGTTTAGGAAATAAACTCTGGTCAGGTTTGTGCCTAGTTTTTGTGGTGCTGGGACTTTGTGTATGCTTGACAAGCACTCTGCCAACTCAACTACATCCCCTGCTTCTGAAGGGCAGTTTATAAATATATATATATATATATATATATATATATATATATATATATATTCCTCAG
>NW_021604597.1:17287587-17295466 GCF_004785775.1 Grammomys surdaster | reverse complement strand
TCAGCCCAGTAACTCTGCCTATAGTAATGTACCTTGATGAGGTATTGTGTAAGTATGCAAAATATACAATGATGTCTGCCTAACATGTGTGTCAGGTCTTATCATAGTACATCCTAGCAAAATGAGGAATAAGTGTCTGTGAGTAGGAACCTGATTGGCAGTTGCTCTGTTTTCCTAAAACACATTGCCTGCAGCTCTTTAGGAATGTGAAAGAATGCGCTTAATTGAAAAGACCTTCCTTCCTTCCTTCCTTCCTCAAATGGCTACCAGCACCCAGTTAAGGAGAGGGGTGACAAATGAAGCAGGGAGTAGACTGATTTCAAACAAACCTAGGTAAGAGGAGAGAGAAAGACAGATAACAACAAGGGCTTTAGTGGACTCTCACTTTCACTGAGGAATCCATTGTATACCATACAAGCCAGGATCAGATACACATGAGAAGACCAGGGAAGACACTTAGCATTTGTTGTTTCTGGCTTGTGGTGATTCACAAACTGGAGAGGCCAAATCAGAGTTTCTGATGATGTGGCTTAGCATTACAGGAGTGCCCCAGGCACAGCCAACTGGCCAGATGTTGGAGAGAGGGTTGCCTTTGTCTTTCTGTTTGGCTATGCCACATCATTGGCTGACTGTTGAATAACAGAGTGAAGACTTCATTTACCACACAGAAGAGGGATAGTCTGGAACAGTCTGGAAAAGTCTCTAAATGACCGGATGACTGCTGTTCCTGTCAGGCAACTACACAGACTGAGACAGGAGAATGGTTTCGAGAGTTACTGACATGGTAGTATTTCAAATATCCAGTTTTAAAAAGAAAAGAAAAATCTACAGTTTTCAGAAGAAAAAAAAAAACCAAGATATAAGACATACTGAAAAGCAGAGTACAATGGCCCATTCTTAGGGGGAAAAAGAAGGTGACAAAAACCATTCCCAAGATATCCAGCACTGGCAAAGAAATGTCTAACAGGTTAAAATAGTTAAAGAAATGTCAATAAGTCAACAGAAAAATTTTGAGGCAGTGAGACACAGGGTCCATTGTGTAGCTCTTGTTGACCAGGCTGGCCTCAAACACAGAGATCTGCCTACCTCTGCTCTCCAAGTCCTTGGATTAAAGAAATGCACCATAACACCCAACCAAAGAAATGATTTTGAATGAATCCAATTAGAATTCTGAAGTTAAAAATCTGAGCAAGGGCTTAAAGAAGTATAAATACTCCCAGAACTCCAAAATACTATCTTACAGTAACAAGTTTTATGCATCTAAAATCGACAGAGCAATACATTTTGTACTCCCCAGAAAGTGCAAAAATGGCCTTCCTTGTAGCACAAGGATAGAAGCATTAGCCACTATAGGTTTTCTCAAGTATAATTGGACTCTCTTGACACTGGTGTTATGCTTTCAAGAAAGTATAAAATGTTCACTGAGATGGCTAAGCAGGTACTGGATCCCCTGGAGCAAAACACTTAGAGGCAGTTGTGAATCCAAGTGTTCTTAACCATTGAGGTATTTCTTCAGTCTGAGATAGCATTATTTTAAGTTAAATGATCAAGAAATGCAAAAGTAAATATGCCAGGAAAACGAACATTACTGGATGATAAGTAAAATAAACCATGGTACAAGCAAATTGCTTGTGGAGTAAAATTTAGATTTATGGTTCCATATTTTTTCTATATTCTATAATGAGCTTTACTTTTATTTTTGATATCCAAAAATGTGATTCAAATTAACATAGGCATTTTAAGTAAACATTCAGAATATGTTAATGAAATATACTAGTTATTAGACAAAATAGGATTTAAGGAGAAAAATCTGAAGATGCAAGGTACTTTTGACTAAATAATTAACTAGCAATATAGCTTCTATATTTCAGTAGGGGGCGCTATTGGTTGCGCAGAAGATAGTGGTGCTTTTTCTGTAATTCTCATTTTCTCTGAACATTCAGACTTTCTTCTATTTACTCACTCATCCATTCAATTAAAATATATTTAATAATTCCTTACCTGCAGGGACTTTATTACAGCATTATGTAACTGTTTGTTGTTGATGATGCAGTTTGTCTTGTGCTGAGGTGATGATGTCTGAGACCGTTCCTAGCACCAGCCTTCCACAGCCTGGAACAACTGCTTCTGTCTCCTCATTTTAAGCCAGATTTATGTGTATATAATTTTATGAGTTGAAAATTTTAAATTAGGCCAAACAAAGATTGTGCTTTTGAGAATCCTTGCAGTGTAATTTATGGATGTGTACAGGAGTTGTGTAGAAAAGATGCAGTTGTTGAGACTTAAGTCATTGTCTTATATTTAAATATGTATTTCTAAAAAAAAGGAAAAAAACAATAAATAAGTAAATAAATAAATATGTATTTCTCTGTTGGGAAATGACTTGCATAAACAGCTTCAGAGAATGCAAGGAAATAAGTCCTATTTTTTTCCATACCATAGCATTTAAGTTTTTTTATTCTCTGTGCATGGGATATTTTGCTTACATGCATGTTTGTGCTCCACATGCATCTGTGGTACCCTTGGAGACCATATGAGCACACTGGATCCTGTGGAATTGGATTTATGTAGGATTGTGAGCTGTCTTATGGGTGCTGGGAATCATGCTTGAGTCCCCTGGAGGAGCAGGCAGTGCTTTTAACCACTGAGCCATCTCCCCAGCCCCTGTAGAGGAATTCTCACTTTATAGAGGAATTCTCAGCTACTGTTAAAAAATATTGTGCTGTTCAGTGTGACTGCTTCTTTCAATGAAATTTAAATGACTTATTAAATTTTTGCTTAATGGAGCAGCTTTTGTGTATTTCTAGAGTTCTGGGGTCAAAACTGCAGATGTGTGTTACAAAGGTGAAGGCTCCTTCTGGGCCTTTGTATTCCCCATGTACAAAATAAGGGCTCAGGGCTAAATGATCATCTCTCTCTTCTGTTAACTCCACCATCCTGTGCCATCTCGTCCCTGTCACTGGACATGCCACTTATTTCTTACAAGTACTAATTGCTTGTTTCATTGCCTTTTGCTACACAAAGTAAAACTGTTCAGGACACACCAAGAACAGTTGGGAGAATCTCAAGCTGTGCTTGAGCAATGACTGACTTGTGACTTTAGATATCTACAGTTTACTGTGGTTGAATGCAAGTAGAAACCATTAAACAAAGAGATATAAAGATATAGAGGAATTTTTTAGAGGCCCAGGGAAAATTGTAGGTAGGCCTTAGGAACCAAGAAATAGATAGCTAAGAAAACTAAAAGCATTCCCTTTGTGTCTTTTGCTTTTGCTTCTGTGTGCATATTCATGGTCTTTTTTTTTTTTTGTCTGTCTTTCCAAGCTAAGTGACTGTGCCCCCTCCCACAATGTACATGCTGGAAAGTGATTTAAAGTGAACACCCCTTACATTGAAGAGTGCAGGCTACATCAAAAATCCATGTCCCAGTTCTGCATGTTGATACCAGCGGAGAGATGGGTAGCCTTGTCTAGGTTAGGAATACAAGCCTGGTCTAATCATATGTTTCAGGCTTGCTGGGGGAGAATGATATGAACATAGCTGGCAGGACTCAAGTATAGTAGCCACAAGAGCTGTTGGTGAGGGCAAAGTCTTAGTAATGGAGAAGGGAGTGGGGCAGTCTTTTTTTTTTTTTAATCTCAGACCATTTCAGATTTACCAGAAGTTTTTAGTTTAATCCTCTGAGAAATTTCCTATTTATGTTAGTGAATTTCTGACTTTATAATGGAAGACAAAGAAGAATTTGTAGTTACATTTTCATGTTTGGTATAGAACCAACTTTGTTAAAAACCATAAAATATAAACCACAAAGCAAAAGGATTCTTATCTTTTGTCTAGAATTGAGAGTCTCAAAAAATTATTCAAAATTATATTTCTATTACAGAATTTAGTTTCAGTATTTTTAAAACCAACACTTACTCTTGCTCCTCAACCCTGAGCACCTGCAGGTTATCCTCTCCTCTCCCCCCTTCCCTTCCCCCTCTCTCCACGTGGTCATGGCCGGCCTCTACTCCTCTCTACTTCTCTCTCTCTTCGTCTTCTCTTCACTCGCCATCTTCCCGTTCCTCTCTCCCACTCCCTTCCCCAAATAAACCCCTTCCCTTGGAACCGGAAAAAAAAAAAACAAAAAAAAAAACCAACACTTAGAGCCTGGAGCTCTTCTTCTAGAGGACAGCACCCACGTGGTGGCTCACAGCCATCTGCAGCTCGAGTCCCAGGGGAACTGATGCCCTCTTCTGGCTTTTGCTAGGACGCTTAGTGCACCGAACATGCACATGTTGTCCAGATGTATTTGCAGGCAAAACACCCATATATATATATAATACATTTTAAATAAATAAACAAAATTAACATAGCATATAGAGGATGTTGTAGAAATGTTCTGTTTTAGTGGATTACTTTATGGACAGATCACATTGTTTTATTTCCAAAGAGTTTTATTAGTAAAACATTTTGATTAGTTCATTGGTGACCCAGCCAGTAATTTTGATGGCATTTTTTGAGATGACTAATTTGTTTTATGTGTTTATTTAGACCTGAGTCTTGACATGTAGCCCAGACAGGCCTTGAATGAGAGCTCCTCCTGCCAAGACAGAACACCTAATAAAGAACAACAGCGGAGTGCAAGATAGAATTTGATTCTAAGGTTGGAAGAACAGGAAGAGAATATGGAAGCTCAGTCAAGTAAATTAAGCATTCTAGAAAAAATTACATTACATCTCCAAAACCAAAAAGGAAACACATCTGAGATAGTCTGCCAAGATGATTGTTTTCTGGAACATCGAGAAGACTCTTCTGTCCTGGATGCTTAGCTGGCTGATTTCTTCACAGATCCCTCAAGTCCTGACCCTTCTACATACTACATTCAGAAAACCACAAGGGGAAGCTTGCCTTGTGCATCTGATACTTTCCTGATTCAGAATGTGTAGCAAATGTTTGATGATTTTTTTTTTGTAGTTTTTTTAGTGGCATTCTTGAAATATTATAGTCAAAAGTTTTAAAATAGAGTATAGAAAACCTTTGAGTAAAATATTTTCCAATAAACTGTTTTCAACATTATTACTTAAAAGTAATTATTTGTATTAAGGCAGTATGTTTTTGGCAGTTCTTATTTCATATACTGTTTTACTGTGTTTCTAATGTATGACTTAAAACATTCTATCTGTATCTATTGTTATACATACTATAATTCTATCAAGAAAAACCCCTTTAATAATTTCAGATAGAAATACATTTTGCCTCTGGCCTAACGATGGCAGTGATCGGTTCCATGTAGAGGAGGGCACTGACTCACAAGCGTAAATGACTTTTAGCAATTACATTGTATCTGAAATCAACTTTAGAAGTTTTGTGTATCTGTGGACTTTAACGAAACAATTCCTTTAAGGCAGTGGTTCTTAATTTTCCTAATTCTGGGACCCTTTAATACAGTTCCATATATTGTGGTGACCCCCTCCCCCAACCATAAAATTATTTTCATTGGTACTTCATAACTGTGATTTAGCTACTGTGATGAATTGTAATGTAAAAATCGGATATGCAGGATATCTGATATATGGCCCCCGTGAAAGAGTCATTTGACCCCCACCCTAAGGGTTGCGACCCACAGATTGAGAACCACTACTTTAAGGTGTCAATACTTTCCTTAATGGAATTAGTATGTTCCAAGAGAGACACATATTTTTACCATTGGCTATACTGCAAAACATTTAAGTTCCAAGAAATAAGCTATAAATGCCCATAAAATACATTCCTTCAAAAATCACCTTAGCATCTTAATATGTAATATGTCCCCAGTTTAAAAGTTCTCAATTTTTCACTCTCTTCTTTTTCTATCTAGTGGTCATATGCTTTAGAAAAGCCCAACACTGGCAGCATATTTAATATCGCGTGGTCTATTGATGGCACTCAAATCGCAGGAGCCTGTGGAAACGGGCATGTTGTCTTTGCACATGTGGTGGAGCAGCGCTGGGAGTGGAAAAATTTTCAAGTAACACTAACGAAGAGAAGGACCATGCAGGTATGCTCATGTTCCAGAGTCCAGTAAATCTGCTTCTTTGCATTATACAGAGCAGCAATTTATCCTTATTGGTCACTTTTGCCTGTTTATAGACATCCAGTCGCAGTTGAAAGTGCCTTGACTTAGTCGTGACATAAGACTCTTTACGGAGAGAATCTGAGTGTATGTAGTTACTGTCCTTACTGTAGCACAGGCTAGTGACGTTTGAAGCACTTGAGGAAGGATGGCTGAATAAGTCAGATTTCACACCAGAAGGTGAGCCAAGGCAGCCTAATGGACTACTTATGAATGAATTCAATTAACCTTTTAAGAATTAGGTAAGGCAAGTTAAGATAGGAAAGGTTTAGGAAGATGCTCTTAGCGTTTAAGAAGTAAGGGAGGAGATTTCTTTTTCATATTTGGATTTCTGATTGAGGCCTCAAAAGACAGATTTACAAGTTTTCACATCATTGAATGCACGTTTTACATGATATTATAGGTTTGAGGAAGAGCAGATAGCTGTGGAGAAAAGGGACAGGGCAAGACAAACTGCTCCAGTAACCATGGACTGGGGACTCTGCGGGCCTGATGTGTTCAGACCCTGCTCCACGTCCCTCTGCTTTCAGAGATAGGATGTCACTAAGCACTTCTGTAAAGACACTGTGCATGAAAGGTCTTTGAGCTGTTCGAGAGAAAGGTCAGAAACTTAATAAGTCTTACAACCTGCTGAGGACAAGTTAGTAGGAAAGGCAGAGTGACCTTCTGCTCCTGTGTCCTCCTATTCCTTTGCCTGGGGATATGTAATATGCCTCTGCCATATTTGGCGATTATTGTATAGTTCTGAAGTAGAATATTTTGTAGTTTAATACACAGAAGTAGGGTATGTCAAGGGGAGAAGGGAGGGGATGTTTATAGATCAGAGAGCATCAGTGCATCAGTTGTAAGCATCTAAGGATTGCCTGGGTACTGCGGTTTCCATTTTGTTTCTTCAATTAGACCAGCACTAGCTTAGTGCCTTGCAGAGAGTAAGTGTCCAACAGACACCAAAACTCAGCTGAAGAAATGTGGTAGTTGCTGAGCAGAGACTGTTGCCCCATGAAGATCCTCTGCCAAAGAAGGAGGAGCTCTACTTCCTCCATCCTCTCATCTGTATCGGTTGCTTCTATCTTATGTATTCATAGTCTTGTGGCTTTAATTCCTGTAACAGGTTAGATGCATATGTAAATTTAACCTATTAAAGAACTTTGTTAGCTCAAGTATCACGATTTTAAAATGTTGATAGTATCCCCAGACTAAATATTAGATTCAGTAGAATTTTTCTTTGCTTTCTTTGCTTGTTTTGGATATTTTACTTGGAAAATGTCTTTTTTAAAAAAATGTCTTTTGTTTTTGTTTTTGTTTTTTTAAAGAAAAGCAGAGTCTACCATATCCTTACTATCTACCCACAGTAGTCATCAGCTGGGGACCCACCCTGTCTCATCCACAGCCTCATCTGTTCTCCAACTTACTCTGAGTTTCAGGCAAATTCCTACATCATACTGTATCTGTAAAAAGTTCTGTATCTGTAGCTTAAGCACAGGGGCATCTCTGTTTTAATATAACCATAAAATCATTTTCATGCACAAATACTAATAATTCTTTACTTTTATAAACTGTCTACAAAATGTTCAAATCTTCAGATGTCTCCTTTGCGTCATAAATTTAAAGTTTGTTTAAGTCAAGATTCAAACGATTGCAATGGGTTTGGTGCATCATTTAAGTTGGTCTTGATCTGTAGTATGGGTTTCGGTGTATCGTTTAAGTTGGTATTGGTCTGTAGTTTCTTTCTTCCTCCCTTTCTCTCTCTCTCTCTCTCTCTCTCTCTCTCTCTCTCTCTCTCTC
>NW_021604597.1:17267465-17287487 GCF_004785775.1 Grammomys surdaster | reverse complement strand
CCTCCCTCCCTCCCTCCCTCCCTCCCTCTCTCTCTCCCTCCCTCCCTTCCTCCTCCTCCTCCTCCTTCTTCTCCTCTCTCTCTCTCTCTC
The DNA here is from genome assembly GCF_004785775.1 of Grammomys surdaster. Classification (NCBI taxonomy): domain Eukaryota; kingdom Metazoa; phylum Chordata; class Mammalia; order Rodentia; family Muridae; genus Grammomys; species Grammomys surdaster. The sequence goes on along the minus strand of NW_021604597.1, from coordinate 17,287,397 downwards.
TCTCTCTCTTTCTTTCTTTCTCTTTTTTCTGGCTCTTTTTATTCTTACCTTTGTTTGTTTTAGGAAGCCACATGTTTTGTCACAGAGTTTTTCACAATGTGGACTCCTCAGGTTGCAGTCTGTGAGGTGTTTTTGTTTTGTTTTCTGATGCTAGTGTTTGGATCCAGGGCTTCATGATGTGCTAGGTCAGCCACTCTCCTGAGCTAAAGCCCATGGGCTGGATTGACATGTCTCTTTTGACTTCGGAATTTCCTGCAAACTGAACTTTGTCTCTAAATAATGGCATAAAATATATATTTCTTGTTTAACTTGGAACCAAAACATGACATTATCTCCAGGACAAAGAATTGCATTGAGAGTTCTCATCTACTGATTTGGGTCAAAACTATTTTATTCATGTGTGCAGGAGTCTAGTATTATCAAAATAATTCTAGTGTTGTACTCTAGAAAACTCTCCTGAGGACATAGTCATGCTTCTAAATAGAGTTTTAATTTGGAAATAATAAGGACTCATCTCAGTGACTAGGTAAATTTCATGTGACATTACATGTGGAATCTTTTAAAGGGTATATTGAATTCAAGTTATCCTTAGAAGCAAAATTGATAGATTGAATAGAAATATAAAGTGTTTTAGTTTATAAAGGTTTTGTACTCTTTGTGATTATAAAACATTATGTTTGTTGAGTTGTACCCATTCAGTATTCTTTCTTAGAAATATCCCTTATTTATCCTTGGATGTTTATGAGTTTTAACGCTTTCCAGGTGTTAGGCTAAGCAATGAGGAACACAGCACCAAATAGAATGAATTTGTTCTCTGTTCTCATGTCCCTCCAAGGTTAGTGTCTTAAAACTACTCCATATATTAATACAAATTGCTTTAAGGTGAGAAATTAGAAAAAGAAGAAATTGATTGGTTTATGTAAAGTCTGGGCTGAGTTGAGGAATTATTGGTTCAGAGGATCAAATAATGTCAACAGGATCCATCATGTCCTCCTTCAGTCTTCTTTTCCCTGCAAATGACTTCACTTTAAGAAAGGTAGTTTCAGGCTGGAGAGATGGCTCTTCCAGAGGTCCTGAGTTCAGTTCCCATCAACCAGATGGTGGCTCACAAGCATCTGCAATGGGGTCTGATGCTCTCTTCTGGTGTGTCTGAAGAGAGCAATGGTGTACTCATATACATAAAATAAATAAATAGATCATAAAAAGAAAAGAAAAAGAAAGGTATGCTCTGCTTTGTGTCTTTGGTGGTTCCATTGTTGCATCTACCAGCTCAAGTCCACCAGAAAGCTCATTTCTTGTAGTAACTCCAGTGAAAGTTCAAGCTTTCAGTCTCATGTGCTTGGCTTGGGTTAAATACATTTGAGGGAGAGGAGAAAATGTCAGTTTCATCTGAACTACTTAGTGACTGAGACTGGTGGAAGGAATGGTTTCCCAAGGGAAATCAAGGCATACCTGATTCTGGGCAGACTTCCCCCCCCCAAAAAAAAAAAAGAAAGAAAGAGGGAGATAGAGACACAGAGAGTCAAAGACAGAGATGATGAATCTTGGCTGGGGAGGCATGGCTGCAGGGTGTGTGGTAACTGGTTCCATTGTTGTGGCAGTCAGGAAGCAAAAGAGCTTAAGCAGAAGCACAGCTGGCCTGTGACTCTCAGGCCCATCATCCTCAGCCTCATACCTGCCAGCTAGGCTTATGTCCCAATGGTACCAAGACCTCTAAAAGCAGTGTCACCCCTAGGGCTAGTGTGGGGGACAGTTCTTCTTACATGAAAAGCCAAAAAATTCTTGGAATATATGTTCTCTCAGTTCCTGTGAGTAGGCAACTAGTAATGGTTTGGTTAGTTTCTGTGGCTCAGACCCTCAAAGATGCAGTGATGGTGTGGGTAGGATTAAGGCTCATTTGAAGAATGCTTTGCTTTCAGGCTCCCTGATGTTATTATTGACTATTTCACTATTTTTCCCCCGTTTGACTTTCCCCATATTCCCTCATATTACTATAATGAAGGGCAGACGAGGTGACTTCATTGAAAAGGGTACAGCAAGGGGAAAAGAGAAAGCAGCACCCTGAGTACCAAACCCACACCTTACTGTAGCCAAAGTACGAATACCCTAAGACTTGTATGCAGGAGAGTTTGTTGTTTGGTGTGCTGCTCAGTGTTAATTATTAGCTTGATGGGCTCTGGAATCACCTGGTAGCTGGGCCTCTGGCCATGCCTGTGGGGGATTGACATGTTTAGGTTAATTTAGATGGGAAGACGGACTCACTGTGGGTGATACCATTTTCCTGGGCTGGGCTGCTGGAGTGTAGTAAGAAGGGGGAAGGGAACTGAACCCAGAATCTGTCCAACACTCTCTGCTTCCTCATTTTGGGTGAGGTGAGGCCAGTTGCTTCAAGCTGCTGTTCACTTCACTTTACTTCACTTACCAACCAAACCTCTTTGCCTTTGAGTCGCTCTTGTCAGACTATTGTATCACAGCTGGGAAAGCTATATATTTGTCAGTCTGACATCCCAATGTGCCTTTCTATGAAGTACATTTTAGGAATTTTGGAGGATTCTCTTACTGGGGACTGTAGTTCTTAGCGACTTACCTTCTTTTGTTGGAGGTGACAGGATTTCCATAAAGAATGAATAGTCACAACTTTTGTTTGCAAGGCTTGAAGTTTTATAGCTTCTTTAGATGTGCAGTAGAGCTGTGGCTGACTGTGTTTTACTTAGCAAAAAGCTATAGATGGTGTTGGTTTGTTACTGTTAAATGTGGACCTTGACCCGGCAGTTGCTATTTCCCAGTAGTAAGTGTCTTTCTTCTTAATGTCCTATGGCATAGCAGAGGTTAGGATACTTCTTCATCTACCTCTTGTACAGCAGGCCACGTTCCAGCAGATAACTTGTTCCAAAAGAGAAAGCTGGTATCTTTGTCTGGAAGAAGGTCCTAGGGTGGCTGGTGTAGGAGACAAGGCAGATCCTGGGCAGCTTGCCTGCCTTTCTTTGCTGTTATCCAAATGTTGGCATGGAGTACAGATTGATGTATGTTAGCTGCCAACGTTCAGGATGTGCCGCCTGGTCCTTTCACTTGTGTTTCTTGTGACTAAGGAGGATTGGAGGAGCTTATGGAGATGAAATGAAAGTGAGTGGTCGCTATTGCTTCCGGCATAGTCACGTGGAGGATTAAGTGAGTATTGAGGAAATTTTATTTATATCAAACTGAAACATCTAAATATTGTGAGGAAGTATAGGTTAATATAAGTTTAAGGAGGGATCCTAGAGAAGCCTTGAACTGAACAGAGTAATGGGCACATTTTAAAATCCACCATAAGGCTTTGTTGTGTGAGATTCCTTTTCATTTTTTATTTTTGTTGTTTTGAGACACAGACTCACTATGTAGTTCTGGAATTCCCTCTGTAGACCAGGCTGGCCTTGATCTCACAGTAATCTAACTGCCTCTGTCTCCCAAGTGCTGAAATTAAAGGCCTGTGTACCATGCCTGGCTGAGATTCAATAGTATTGAAGTTGTAAGATTCCAATGTCTTCAGTTTTGCTGCTATGGCTGGGATATTTCATTAACAGATTGGTTCTATTATGTCACATTGAAAAAAAATGGGTACTCTCCCTTAACAAACTCTAGGAAAATACGGATTTTAAGAAACCTGTGATAATTTGAATAATAGAAGGACTTTTAAAAATATGGAATATTTTTTATTTTATTATTTTCTTAATATTTTCATGTTTTCTTAAAGGCCTATTAACCACCAGCTTATTTCACAGTATTTCATGTTGTCCTAAGGATACTAATATATAATGTTCCTTAAATTCTTTTTTAAAAAATCACTCTACGTCTGGAGAGATGGCTCAGCGGTTAAGAGCACTCACTGCCTGTTCTACTGGAGGACCTAAGTTCAATTTCCAGCACCCACATGACAGCTCACAACTGTCCATAACTCCAATTCCATGGGATCTTTCACTCTCACACAAATAAATATGCAAGCAAAACCCAATGCATATAAAATAAAAATAAGTAAATTTACAAATCATTCTACTAAAGACTGTTCTTTCAGGAGTCATTTCTATACTTTGTTAGGAATCATTCTCCTAGCTTGAAAATGTTTCTAAGAAAAGAGAGACTTCTGGATCTTTAGGAAGGTTTCTGGGGACTCCGACTTCTGGTGATAATGGTGTCACACATGCACTGAAAACATGCTCTGCATTCCTTCTTAAAATATGCTTCTTATTTGACAATTTCATACAAACTTAGTGTATTTTAGTTATCTCTGCCGTGACTCTCTCTCCCACTCCCTTGCACTCTGTTGAGTATATAAGATAAAGCAGCTTCCAGAGACTATCGCTTCTACAACTTTGTGCCAGTCAGACTTCGTGTGCTATGATAAACACCTGAATCGGTATTTGGGGTAGTTTTTGATAGTCTGTTTGCCTCGCAAGTGCTGAGTTCTGTCTCTAGCACCATAAACCAGGTGCCTGGAATCCTGGCATATTTGAGTTGGACACAGGAGACTTAACAGTTTGAGGTCATCTTTAGCTACTTATTGAGTTCAGCTGTCTCAAGAAAGTATTTTTGAGTATTGATATTTATACAATACTTTGTAGGATGATGCCATGCATTTCCTACTGTGTCACTTCAAAAGGTACATGTGTCTGCTTGTCTCTGTTTTAGTGTTAAGATTCTTCATTATGACCAGATATAGTAAGCCATATCCATCTGTCATAAGGGATCCTGTAAGATGTCTTGCTTAAATGTATTTAGAAGCCATTGACCATAGTCATTTAGAACTAACTTTCTCTAACTGTTGCAGCATGCTTGTACTGTAATTCCAGCATTTCCCATGTTTATCAGCTTGAATTTTTCTGTAAAGGATTTAGTCTTATCAGCTATCTGGTTCCCCAGGAATGAGACAAAGGCTGAATTATTTTCTTTTACTTTCAAATTTTTGAATAATGAGCCAATTTTCTAGAACTCCCAATGAGCTTTTTTTTTGTATGTTGTTGATGTTTTCATTATAAACATGCAGATGTTAACATTTAAAAATTTTTTTTTAATTATGTGTATGTATGTTTGTGTTCCTATGCCTATGATGGGTGTCTGTGAGGCCAAAAGAGGGTGTTGGATCACCTGGCATGTAGTTAGAACAGGTTGTCAGACACCTAAACATGGGTGCTGGTAACTAAACTTGGGCCCTCTGTAAGAACAGTATGTACTCTTAACTACTGTGCCATCTCTCAAGCCCCAACTTCAACTTTTTTTGACATGTTTCAACACATTGACATCATTATTTTCTTTAAAACTCAAATTGTTGTCTCTCGCTAATGGCTTTTACTTCTTTTGATGTGATTTCAGTGGCTTCCTTGCTTTCTGGGGTGACAAGATATACGGTGATAAGCATCAAGAGATGAATTGAGAGTAGCCCTGCATTGGACAGAATAATGGGCATGGCTTCCAATTTAGCACAGAAGAGATTTACCATGGTTGTAAAATTGTAAGAGCAATTACCATGTACTCTCAACTCGCTTTTATGGCTGAGGTGTTTGTTCCAGTCTGGTTTGCTATGCCACGTTTGCAGTCAGCCGTTTTCCCAGGAAGGCCTTGGTTCTACTGGAAGACGTGCTTAGATAGAGACTAAATTCAGGTGCTCCATGCATTCACTGGTGCTGAGTGATCATGACTTCTAGACAAAATAGATCTGGTTTTCATAGATAGAAGTAAATCATGAGTTTATACTGAAAAGTCCTACTCATGTTTAAGATTGCAGAGATTTTAGTTTTTATTTGCTGTTTTTACTCTTAAAAGAAAGAGCCGGGCAGTGGTGGCGCATGCCTTTAATCCCAGCATTTGGGAGGCAGAGGCAGGTGGATTTCTGAGTTCGAAGCCAACCTGGTCTACAGAGTGAGTTCCAGGACAGCCAGGACTACACAGAGAAACTCTGTCTTGAAAAAAACAAAAACAAAACAACAACAAAAAATTTCAGAGTGAGAAAAAAAACCAACAAAACAACAACTCTTAAAGATTTGATTCTCAAAGTCATTAACTTTCTGTATATAAGAAAGTTATTCATATGTTATTGAATTCTAACTCATATTTTTGTTTTTAAAAATACAAGCATGTCCATACATGTAAACATCCTTCCATTCTTGGATAGAAGATAACATACTAAACATGCTGTTCTGTATCTTGTATTGCCACCCTTTAAAATAGTTCTGCATTTTGTCTTCCAGCTGTGCAGCATGTGTGACTGCACTGTGCTTTACTCAGACTGCTAGCAGACGTTTAGGCTGTTTCTAGTCTTGCTGTTATTGATAGTGCCGTTGTAAGCAGCCTGCACAGGTGGCGGTCTGTAGTTTTGCTTATATATCTTTGAGACAGGATTTAGAACTGAGAATGCTGTAACAAAGAGTGCATGTGAGTGTTCTTTTGCTGGTTCGTGTCATGATGGTATTTAGGGAACAGATATGTGGCATGCTTGCCAAGCTATCAGACTGCCTATGGAATACCATAACCTGGTAGCTTGTGAACAACAGCTTTTTTTTTTTTTTCCTTTATAGTTCTAGAAGCTATGAAGTCTAAGACCAAGAAGCTAGTAGATTTAGTGTCCAAACAGGGTACACTCTGTCTCATAAATGGAACTGTCTTGCTGTCCTTACTTGAGAGTGCAAGGGCCTCTGTTTTAAAGGCATGCATTGATTTCAAGAGGACCCCACAACAGGAGTTGAGGGGGCTATAAACACTCAACACGGAAACCTGAAGCCGTACTTGAAAGAGTGTGGCTTCCTGTCCTTCTTTCATTGAATTGTTTACTAAAGTTTTGCATTATTAAGAAAAATGATACCATCTAGGGGAGGGTCTAAAGAGCGACTAGTCTGTGGTTGTCATTGCGTTGTTTTCCTGATCCTTCATTCTGTGGTATGCCTGCTGCCTTATGCATCTTGATCTTACCCAGAGCTTAGAGAGCTTGACCCATCCACCCTCTTTCTTGATTTATTATAGTTTGTCCATTGACTTAAAAACTTTTGACCAATGTGACCAAATGCTAGAATCCTTGCAATATTGTCTGCTCTAAACATTTGTAAGACTTTTTTTTTTCACAATGGAATTTTATTCAGCTGTAAAGAAAATGAAAGTATGAACTCTCCAGGAAAGTGAGTGGGGATAGAAAATGCTCAGTGAGGTTAGTGCTGATGTCAGTCTGCCCACAGAGCTTCTTTTCTAGTGGTTAGTGGTGACTGCACAGACTCAGAACTAAACTAATGAGTGTAGGCAAGAGGTTAACTCCCAGAGGGACTGACCAACAAGACACCAGAAGAGGAAAACAAGCATGGACAAGTCAGCTTAAGTCCTTGAAAACAGGGTATAAGATGGTGGTGATGTACTGACTGGTTGTGGGGACTCAGCTTAGGAACCCAATAACTGGGTGACCTAAAGGACAGTGGGTGCTAGTTGGTTCATGCAAGCTATGTCAGATTAAAGCAATTTCAAGCCCCCTTCTGTAGGAGATCATGCAGAGAGCAGGATTACTCTCTTCCCCAGGAAGTGTTTTGAATTTCCCTTTCCAGTTGCTTTTTTTTGGGGGGGTGGGAGGTACAGGGGAACAGGGTTTCTCTGTGTAGCTCTGCCTGTCCTGGAACTTATCCTGTAGACCAGGCTGGCCTCTAACACAGAGATTGCCTGTCTCTGCTTCCCGAGTGCTGGGGATAAAGGCTCCCGGCACCACCGCCCGGCTCCACCACCGCCCGGCTCCACCACCGCCCGGCTCCACCACCGCCCGGCTCCACCACCGCCCGGCTCCACCACCGCCCGGCTCCACCACCGCTCGGCTCCAGTTGTTTCTTAACCTTCTTTGCTACCTGTTCTTACACATTTCCATTGCTTTCCCTCCTCTGAGCACTTTTCTTCTTTCCTGTACAGTCTCTACATTTCCTTTATAAAACCAGTATCTCCTCCACTTTTGAGTTTTAAGGCCATCATCTCTTTGTTTAGAACTTAAAATTTGAAGTAAAATCTAACAAAAAAAGAGCTATTCTTACTCCTTTGGACAGAAATCATATGGTCTCGTTCCAGCTTGTATATGTCACCCATCTCTGGCTGCATCTTGGTGCTGGAGCAATTTTAACTTCATCCTATCGTTTGGTTTGGCATGAACATGAGAAATCCTTATAGGTCTTTTCTATTTATTTCTAAGAGAACTTTTTTTGTATCTGGACCTTTTCAGTTGATTTTTATACCAAAGCATATCAGTTTATGCCTAGATGAACTAGATGAATCCTTTATATATATATTTAGTTAATTAAAAGCACATTGAATTTTTCATGCGTACTAAAATTATACTAGCTTATCTTTTTAAAATTTTGATTTCTCTTTAAAAGCATTGTTTGTTGATATTTCTTTCCCTTGTGTTTTCTTGCTTAGGTTCGCAATGTTCTCAATGATGCTGTGGATTTGCTGGAGTTCCGGGACAGAGTCATTAAGGCGTCTCTGAACCATGCACACTTGGTTGTTTCTACATCTCTTCAGTGCTATGTATTCTCGTAAGCATCTTTGTATTTCCTCAAAGTCTAGAGGTTGTGTCAGTGATGAGAGATTTATTTTCAAGTTTTCATATCAACACAGTTTGGTTTAACCTTAACTTTCTCAAAACTATACTGATTAGCACCATGTTTCAGGCCAGGAAATGTGGACACCCCCCTCCCCCAGCTATGTGCTATATGAAAATAGAGGTAATGAAGTTTGTGTGTCAAAGGTTAATGCTCATTTTTAAAACTGGAAACATCTTGTGTGATGTGGTTTCCTTATAGCCCTGAAGGCTTTGGTAGACTCTCAACTCAAAGCCCAGGGCTTAGGGTAGCTGAGGAGCCAGCAGATTCACTGTAACACAGGATGGCTGGCAGGCTAGAAGAACTTAGTAAGGATGTGGAATTATAGGTACCGTAAATGCACTGATAACCTAGAATTGTCCAGAAATAGTGAAAAATACATTCAGTGTCCTCCTTACTAGAATGGTACTTAATATACCAAGAACTCGCCTGGAAACGTAAAACACACTTGCTGTGCTCATTATCACTGTATAAGGAGCTTTCTGGAAGCAGCAGACCTGATTTACAGTCTGTGATTACAATGATGTGAAGATTTCTACAGTGAACAGTGTTATCAGTGTGATTTTGCTGAATGGGGAGAGGAGATGCCGGATGTACTGTTACAACTATCTGCTACAGTAGATGTAAATAACTTGCAATGTGTATAATAAACGCGGGTAAATGAAGCTGAAGGGATGAGTCCTGAGCATTTCGTACCTTTCTTTTGAACATAAGTTGCCTATTATAATAAGTTTATATAATTTCATTTTTAGGCAGCGGCCATATATTTAATAGCTTCCAGAATCCTTATTTTAAGTAGTACAAGCCAGCGTTTATATCCTGCCATCTAAACTCTCCAGATAACTCAAGACTGCTTGTACCTTAAGGAGATTTTGTTAAGGACATTAAAAAAATTGTGCTTGCTTTTATACTACAATGTATGTATGGTTTAACCATTTAATAAGTAAGGGGGAAGAGACTGTTTGCCCAGTGCTGAGCTCAACATATGCTAGTCGTTAGCAGGTATTTTGAATAAAGAAATGAATTGAAGCATATAAAGTATAGTATTGTATTGATATCCTAAGGCCCAGTAATTCATAATGTAACAATATTGAATTTTATTGACAATTGCTCCAGTTCCTATCTAGCATGTATAAATCTGTAACTTATCAGAATCTGCAGCTTGGTAGCAGCCATGTCAGTCCTGAAGTAGGAGAGACAGTGAGAATGGAGAAACGAGCGGCTCAATGTTATGTGAATTGTTTGCTTAGGTGACAAGAAGGAAGAATACTGGTAATTTAGGAAGCCTCAAAAAGACACGAGGCCAAACAGCTGTGATAGCGGGAAAGAGTGTAATGTAGAAGAAAAATATCATTTAGTGAAGATGCATATTTGACTGATTAATTTACGTTGGGTTAAGGAAAATGAAAGCAAGCTCTTCTGTTTAAATTCTTGTTTGTTTTGTAGATGATTATGGCTTAGCTAAAGAGCTTAAGCTGACGAGTTTAAGGTCACAGGGAATACAGAGGATACTTAAGTAACCTGACCCCAGGTTAAAGTATGTAACTTTATTACTAAAGGAGAACTGGAGTTTGGTTTTTGTTTTGTTTTGTTTTTTTGTTTTTTGTTTTTTTTTTTCGAGACAGGGTTTCTCTGTATAACCCTGGCTGTCCTGGAACTCACTCTGTAGACCAGGCTGGCCTCGAACTCAGAAATCCGCCTGCCTCTGCCTCCCAAGTGCTGGGATTAAAGGCGTGCGCCACTGAAGTTTGATTCTAAGTTCCTAACTACTACCTCTTTATTTATAATATATAATTTAAAAAATAAACATGCAATATACTTAATTTATAAAAAGAAATTCCAGAAAAAAGAAAATAATAAAGAGAAAAATGGCACATTTCATGCTTGCTTAAGTTTTCAAATAAGTTTTAGAAACCCTTCTTGTTTTCAGTCTCATAGCTTAGGGAGTTTATATTTCCATGACATTTACATTAGATCTCAATTGTGAGAAGTTATAGACATTTCTAAGAGGAGTTTTCCTCTTTCTTTTTCAGTATTGGAGATTGAGTCTAGAGCCTCATGCTAGGCAAGCTCTCCAACCCTGAACTACACTCGTCCCAGGAGGCCATTTTGCAGAAGCCTCCTCCCATAAATCTGATTAGCTCTCTAGGTAGAGGGTGGAGGTTAATTCTAACAACTAAGGAAACATACTGGACGTTTGCCTGAAATACAAGCACACTTATCTGTATCAGACTAATTGCTGGCACTAATTTTGAGTAGCTATTACTAACAATACCACTACATTTTGTTGTTGTTTTGCCATATGTATGCATTTACTTACTGAAGGAGGTATTGAACTCAGCTAGCCAGCATTTAATTGTACACCAGAATACCTACTCTCTGCAGCCTTTCTCTTTTTCTATCTTCTAGATATGAAAATGAAGCTTAATCTCTTAAGGAATGGGGGAGGGTGTTGGGGTGATGGATCGATGGGTAAGAGAACTTCCCGTGGAAGCATGAGAATCTGAGTTCAAATTTCTAGCCCCTAAGTAAAATGTTGTGCATAGCTGTACATACCTGTATTAGAGGGTAGAGGCATGCAGGTCTTGGGAGCTAACCCTGGCCAGCCAGCCTTGCTGGAATGGTGAGCTTCTGCTTCTTTATCTGTAAGGTGGAAAGGTACACAGGCATGTACAGCTGCATGCTATGTGCACACATGCACATATGTGTATATTCACACAATAAAAGAATAAGTGATACATGCCTATAACCCCAACACTTGGAAGGTGGAGATAGAAGGACCAGGAGTCTAAGGCCATCAACACCTATATAGCTAGTTCAAGGCCAGCCTAGAACTCTACTAGACAGCAAGTCTGACTTGGCTAATTCAAGATTGTCTCAATAACTCAGAATCGGTTCTATGAAAGTGATTGAGGATAATAAGACATTTAAACTGTGAAACAACTTCAGTTGTAGAAGTTTCTTCACTCACCCCAGTTTTGTTTTGTTTTTGGCTTTTTAAAGCAGACTGTTTCTCTAATCCATACTGGCCTAGTTCTCACTGTGTAGTCCAAGTTGACCTTGACCAAGTCATCCTCCTGCCTCTGACTACTGAGTGCTAGGATTACTAGCCACCATGTCTGCCTTTCTCCTAGTTCTTTGAATCATGTTGTCCCATTAAAAATAAGAGGAATTATGTGTGCTTCTACTTGTCACTTTATTGAGTAATTGTGGTCATAGCTTACATTTTTAGAGCACTTTACAGAAATAATGTTTTAATCCAACAAAAACACTGGGAGATCTATAGGAAAAATAATTATGTTGAACATGGTATATTTGGTTTGTTGTTGTTGTTGTTGTTGTTGTTGTTTTTGTTTTAAGTAGGGTTTCACTATACAGATTTGGCCGGCCTAGAACTCACTATGCAGACCAGGCTGGCCTCAGACTCAGAGAGTCACCTGAGTCTGGCTAGCTGAGTTCTATATCTCCTTCAGTAAGTAAATGCATACATATGGCAAAACAACAACAAAATGTAGCGGTATTGTTAGTAATAGCTACTCAAAAGTGATAGCTACCTCTTGAGTATTAGGATTAAAGGTGTGTGCACCATGCCTGGTGCCATCATGCTATTACTACCTTCTTTGTCAGACAGTTAGATGGCTCTTCATTATCCTCTATGAAGACACTGACTCTATGGAAGCTTATCTTGCTAAAGTCACATGGCTGGAGATGTCGCAGCCCAATATTTAATTCAGATTTGCCTAATCCATCTTCAGGATGCTATGCTGCTGTTGTTTTTCAGATGAGAAATGTTAGATGACCTGCCCAAACGCCGAGCTAATAAACATCCAAGACAGACTTATCCTTAGGATTCCTAAATTCATATATGACATTCTCCAGGGAGCACTTATTACTGCTGTGTAATAGTTGCTGGAGACACAGAATCTCTGCTCTTTACTTGAGGATACAGACATGTGAATGGATAATTTTAGAGTAATGTGTTAGAAGTGCTTTAATAGAAATACATACATGATAATTTGTGAAATTAAACTTACTATTTGAGTAACTGCTTGTTTAATAAAATGTGTTTAATATTTGAAATGCTAATACAATTCATTTTATTCATCTTTTAGTACGAAGAACTGGAATACACCACTTATATTTGATCTCAAAGAAGGAACTGTTAGTTTAATTCTGCAGGCAGAAAGGTAATTTGTTTATATTTTAACTATTAGATTTAGGGTTAAGATGGCTCCTGTAGTAGTAAAATACTCTTTAAACATCTCACAAGGGTGGGAGAGATGAGAGAGGACCCGGGATCAGTTCCCAGCATCCACATGGTGGCTCAAGCCTCTGTAACTTGTTCTAGCAGATCCAGTGCCCTCTTATGGCCTCCATGGGAACTGCATGCATGTCGCACACAGACATACATGCAGGCAAAACACACTCACACTTACGTAAGATAAAAATAAAGCTTTGTTTTTCAGTTCTTACAAAATGATATAGTAGTCACTTGGGGTCAGTCTTTTTTCTATTATGTCTTTAATAATTTTTAAAAAGTAGATCAGGGTAATTAAATGTTTTATTTTCAGAATTTCTTTGTAGTCTTACAAAGATGTTGAAGGTAACATGTGGGTCATATATATGTATAAAATTAAAACCAAAACATTTGTTAGGTTAGTAGCTTTAAATGTTTGAAAAGCTCGATACTAGTGACATTAACGTAACAATGTGAGAGAATGACAGTCAACAGGAAAACAAGTTTGGTCCCTGTGTTCTGCTTGTTGTTCCTTCTTTCCACTTCTATTTGGATTTAATTTATCCTAAGTTTGTATCCACACAAAGAGTGTTGTAGGTGAAGACTGAATGGTGCGCAGTGGTTCAGCGGTGCTCCATTCTCCTTCCTTCCTCTCCGCCTTTCCCTTCCTGGCACCAGAGACGGATGTGCTCAGTACATACTTTGAGACGGAGCTATACCCCTAGTTCTACTTTCATTTTTAAATGTTGGTTGAAACTCATTGATTTCATGAGCCTACTGCTAGGCTATTGTCTGAAAATTGAAAAATGATTTTTTAAAGTAGTTTTTTTTTTTCCTGGCAAGTTCTTTAGTAATACAGGACTAAAAAATCCTGTGTGATATGTTTGAGCACATTAGGACTAGCTGTTACTTCAGAAGCCACAATTTTAAAAATAAAATCTGATAATTGATTTATTAAGGACAGTGATCCCCTTCTGATCAGACTTTTAAAAGCTACCCCAATAACTTCTCTGCAGTTTGATCAAGGTCAGGTGTAGAAAAGCTACTCAATAAGATTTAATGAAGTGTGGAAATGTAGCTGTTATTTACCTAAACAGATGGATGTAAAACCTCTGCATCAAAGCTACACACTTTCACTCATCTCCTCTCCCGCCATGTAGGCAGCCTTAGTGCTCTTGTTTAGCAGTTTTTCTAGCCCAGAGGTCCCTGTAAGTAAACCAGGACCCATGCTGTTGAGCGCTAGTGGCTGGGGCAGTCACAGGTAGAGAAAGCCGAAGGCACAGAGCAGGGGCTAAGTCCTGACATTCTGAGCACCCACAGACTGTCATTTAATTGCTGAGGAACATGGTCATCATAATGGTGATCCCAGGTAATCAAGGAAATGTAGCATCAGACTTTGTCATCTATTTAATGAAATGAAGCATGCTTTACTTATAATTTGTAAATATAAGTCATTTTGCCTTTAAAAGGTAAGAGGTCAGCTATCTAAAGGCCCTATTTCTCAAATGTCTTTTATTCCAAATAAATGTATATATTATTTATAAGTTTATTGAGTATGTTCATAGTTTAAGTGTATATTGATGATATAAATAATTATATAAGAGATAATTTAGTTACTGCCTGCCTCTGATCTTATTTCTATAGTCAGACCTTTACCCATTGAAACAGTATTTCCTCATGAGAAGTTTAAAAGCTGACGTCTTATTTATAATAAGAAATGCTTGCAGTGCTGAGTGTGGTGACATTTGTGTGCATATGTGCACATGTGCAGGTATACATGTATGTGTGTGGGCCAGAGATTGCCATTGGGTATCTTCCTCCATTGCTCTGTTTGTCTGTCTGTTTGTTTGTGTGTGTGTGTAAGGGTGTGTATGTGGGAGTAGGTATGTTATGTGTACATATTTGTGTACATGTGCACATTTGTGTGCATGAAGGCCAGAGTTCATGCCTGGCATTGTCATCTAGTGTTCTCTACCATGCCTTTTTTATTGTTTCTTTTGAGATCATAATGTAATTACATCATTTCTCCCTTCCCTTTTCTTCCCCCAGAGCCCTCCCATATGTTCCTCCTTGCTCTCTTTCAAATCAATTGCCTTTTTCATTAATTGTTGGTGTGTGTGTGTTTGTATAATGTTACTTGTATGCATAGTTTGAGGACTGATCATCTGATACTGGATAACCAATTGCTGTGCTTTTCCTTGAGGAAGACTATTTCTCCTTAGTTACCTGCGGTTGTTTGTGTAGGGTTGAGGCCTCCTGGGCTTTCCTGTACCATATTGAGATAGAGTCTCTCACTGATCTGGAGCTTCCCAATTTAGCTAGGATGCCTGGCCAGGGAGCTCCAGGCACCCATATCTTCACCTCCACAGTGCTAGGATTACAGGAGCACACTGCTGTGCCCAGCATTTTATGTGCCAAGGATCTGAACTTAGGTCCTCATGCTTGTGAGACAAGCACTTTACCAAAGCTATCTTCCCAGCCCCCACTTCACCAATCCTCAATATTATTGTCTGGATTCTTGGAGTCCTTTTCAGAGAGTTCTTGCCTATGATTATATCTTTTTTTTTCTTTTCTTTTTTTTTTTTTATTGGATGATTTATTTACATTTCCTATGTTGTCCCCTTACCCCATCCCCCACCCACCCAGGAACCCCCAATCCCCTCACCCCTCCTCCTTCTTCTCTGTGGATGTAACCTCTATCTACCCCCCCCACTCCCACCTCCCCACCCTCAAAATTCCCACCCCCTGGGGCATCCAGCCTTCATGAGGTCAAGGTTCTCTTCTTCCACCTATGCCTAGCAGGGCCCTCCACTCTTACATATTCAACTGAAGCGCTGGATCCCTCCCTAAGTGCTCCCAGGCTGGTGGTTTAGACCCTGGGAGCTGTGGTTGGTTGGTATTGTTGCTCTCCTCATGGTGCCACAAATCCTTTCAGTTCTCCTTCGGTCTTCACTCTAACTCCTCTATTGAGAACCCCATGATCAGTTCAATGGCTAGTTGTGAGCATCTGCCTCTGAGTATGTCAGACTCTTGAAGACCTCTGAGGAGACATCCATATCAGGCTCTTATCAGCATGCACTTCCTGACTTCCACATCAGCATCTACCTTTGGTGATTGCACATGGGATAGATACTCAGGTGGAGTGGTCTTGAGATGGCCCCTCCTTCAGTTTCTGTCCCTCACTTTGTCTCCATATTTGCTCCCTTGAGTATTTTGTTGCTCCTTCTAAGAAGAACTGAATCACCCCCACTTGGTCTTCCTTCTTTATGGGCTTCATGTGGCCTGTGAGTTGCATCTTGGGCATTTCAAGATTCAAAGAAAAAATATATTGGCCATAAATGTTTAAGAAAATATTAACTACAAGGATCCTAGAGCCTTGAATATAGCTGTACCTGAATGCCCATTGCAAAAACTCATGAGTGTTTAGATATGAGTATGTACTGATGATCACTTCATAATTTTAAAATCAAAAGCATCTCACTTTAATTTTTGAGTCATTTTTGGTTTTGGCTTTAACAAAACCTGTGATTCGGAAACACATATCAGTACTATCTCATGGAGCAAACAGCATTTCATATCAACATCCATGACCGGAAAACTGGAAGATTTTCTAATTGCCTTTGTATGGGGTTTCCTTCCTAGAAAAAGTGATTAGTTGAGGGCATAATGTAGATGACGTCAAAATCTTAGAACACAGGCTTGAGATTTTGACATCATCATTTCATCCCTCTACTTCTAAGGCAGAACAAAACAATCACTTTCTGTGGGGAAAATTTAAAAAGGCCGCCGTGGCGGGTCCCACATTAGGGAAGAAGTCCTATGGTTCCAGTGGCCTGAGGGCCTTGGCTGCGGCAGGCCCCAGTAACACGAGGAAGTCCTTGGTTCCAAAAAGGTTTATTGTCATGGCGGATAATAGATGGATCTAGGCGTACCCCCCAAAAACTCAGGGCAGTCCCGAGTTAGCGGATAATAGATGGATCTAGGCGTACCCCCCAAAAACTCAGGGCAGTCCCGAGTTATATAGGGAGGGAGAAAGGGGGAGGATTGGGGGAGGATCTGGGGGAGGCATGTTTAATTTGCTCTGCCCTCTGGCCTTCATTAGTATGTAAATCCCTAGGGCCTGAGGCCTATAGCCTGGCCTATGTGATTCTATGGAGATGTGACTGCTTTTCAGGATCCTGGATGATGGGAGGGACCGAACTCCTGCCGGTTCTCATGCAGAATTCCATGAAGCAGAGTCTACAGAGTCTCGGGGTTCTAGGCGCCTGCTCAACCATGACCCAGAATACCCTTACGCAGTCCCACAACTTTCAAGTTTTTAAAGATTTCAGTATCTCTATACTTATACTTTTAGGATTTAGATGTTTTCTCCCAAGGATAAACTCTTAACACAGAAATGAGAATGTAGTATCTTCCTATTTAAAAAAAAAAACTTTATTTTTTAGACATTTTCTTCTGGTGGATGGTGGCGGTATCTACCTGCACTCTTATGAAGGGCACTTTATTTCTTCTCCCAAGTTTCCTGGCATGAGGACTGACATCCTGAACGCTCAGACCGTGTCTCTGAGCAATGACACAATAGCGATAAAAGACAAAGCTGATGAGAAAAGTAAGTTTGTCGTTATGCGAAGTTTTATGTAAAATTTCAGGCAGTTTATAATGCTATGGAATTTCCATGAGCTTTCATTTCTCATCTCTTAATATATTAACATTATGTGGAAAAATTGTGAATTTCCAGATTTCTTTTAAACATGAGTTAAATAACTAAAATTGTCGTACTGATAGAACTGATATATGTTGTCTCTACATCCAAGACCAGTGGTAAATACCTCTGTATGTATTCATCACAGAATTTTATTTCAGGATTATGATTCTAAAATATGTATTAATTCTTAAGTTTTTAAGCCTCTTTGATACTCCCTTTGTATTCATTTATTAACATGGTAAATATTGTTCTTTATTGTGCCATTTATTTTGTTTATATATATTTCAGCTAATACTTTAGGTTAATGGAGTAAAAGAAAGATATGAATAATTTAAATTTTGAATGTAAAAATCTAGGCTATATTAATTTGTATTAATATATACATATATACATATATACATATATACATATATATACATATATACATATATACATATACATATATATAATATGTCCAGTGTTTTATAATGCCATGTTACGTTAAACCATTCTATTAAGACATTCCTATTCCAGATTAAATAAATTATCAATGGTGGTCAAAATGAAGTCAGTGAACACATGAATAATCAATGTTTGGCTAATGTCATGTGCTCTGAAGCAACTGATCCAGAGTGAAGGATGGCAGTGTGGGCACAATAACTTAAAGAACAAATAGAAGGACCCTGGGGCGGGAGTGAGTGACAGATTAAAGGGACTACAAAAGGCTATGTTCTGGGTCAGCATGAACCAAGCAGGAGAGGAGGACAGAGAGGTAGTCAGGACCCAGTCTCCTTCATGCTAGGCAAATGCCTATCTCTGAGCCACACCCAGCCCATGTACTACTTTAATTCAGGATAACACTTAACAAGAAGCCTCTCCTCTCAAGCTGTTAACTAGTTAACTGTAGGTGCAGTGTCGAACTGAAGACCTTTAGACCGTGCCCATCTTACATTACTGAGGTTTTATATCATTTCTCTCCCTTGCTCTGGCAACTACTATCCTGCTATCTGCTTCTGTAAGAGCCATTATTTTAGGCACCTTACAGAGGTAGAATTGTGCAACATTTGTCCTCCTTATTTCACCTAGCCTGTCTTCCAGTTGTGCAGGCCTTTTTTTTTTTCTGTCTTTAATTCTTAAGGCTACATGATATCTTTGAGAGACAGAGAGAGACAGAGAGAGACAGAGAGAGAGAGAGAGAGAGAGAGAGAGAGAGAGAGAGAGAAGAAGAAGGAGGAGGAAGAGGAGGAAGAAGAGGAAGAGGAGGAGGAGAAGGAGAAGGAGGGGGAGGGGGAGAGAAGGAGAGGGAGTGTCTGTCCCCTCTCCCCATCATGCACACACACACACACACACACACACACACACACACACAATGTTTTTTTGTCTACTGATCAGACTGACTATGCACGTTTTGGCTGTTGCATGCAATGATGCAATGACCATGAGACTGCTAACACGAGATCCTGGAGCCAGTGCTTCCCACGAGTGGGATGGTTCCTCAGTCACGTGGAGTTCCATTTATAACTTTTTGGTGTCCCTCTATGCTGTTTTCCATGGTAGCAGCAGCATTTTGCATCACTACTAATAGCAAGCAGTTAGTAAATATTCTAAGTTCCATTTTTCTCATATTCACTGACATGTTTGTTTGTTTGTTTGTTTGTTTGTTGTAGTTTTGAAATAGCCATCCTAACAGATATGTGGCAATACTGTAGTTTGGAATAGTGAAACATTGCAATTTCCTTCTATAGACTTGTCACCCCTATAAAATGCTGTCTTAAAAGTAACCCCTGGGGGCCTGGAGAGATGGCTCAGTGGTTAAGAGCACTGATTGCTCTTCCAGAGGTCCTGAGTTCAAATCCCAGCAACTACATGGTGGCTCACAACCATCTGTAATGGGATTTGATGCCCTCTACTGGTGTGTCTGAAGACGGCTACAGTGTACTCATATACATAAAATAAATAAATAAATCTTTTAAAAAAAGTACTTCCTGGTTATCTAGGGAAGTTATTTAATGTTGATGTGCCTTCTGGATTCATCATGGGAGCTAGTTCTCCTAACTAGCATTTAGGAAAATAAATCATTGATAACAGCTTTCAAAAAGAAAACTACAAAATAATTCTAAAATAGTCACCTGATAGACAAATATTTTTATAAATTTCACCTTATTTACACATGCGTTAGCTTTCTCTACCTGAGAGAAACCATTACAAGATAGAAAGGTTTGTTTGTATTCACAGTATCGGGTTCCAGTCCATGGTGAGGCAAGTAAGAACAGTGTATGAGGAACACATGGTAGGGTGAAGCTGCTCTTCTCCTGGTGTCTGGAAGCTGAGAAAGAGAAGAGTGTTAGGGTCCCACTCTCCCTCCAGAGGTGTGGGTGGCGTGTTCTCGCCCGCAAGATAACACAGACACCAACGTT
>NW_021604597.1:17253433-17267455 GCF_004785775.1 Grammomys surdaster | reverse complement strand
GAGCATCGGATTGCCAGAGATGTCTCTGCTTTCCACGGCTCTCTACACAGAGGCACACCCATAATACCTGACTTCCTTCATTAGACTCCAGCACCTCCTCTCTGGCATGGCAGGCTGCAAACAAACTCCAATGCATTGCTTTGTGGAGACACTTATGATACAAACTATAATAGCTGATCTCTTTTTTTCTCTATGTTAATTCTAAAAATTAAAGGTTCACTAGAAATATGGCAGGCACAGTTCTGGAACCTCCCTTCAAGAGTTCAAGGAAATTCTTTGGCTGAGAACTAGATGAGCTCCCAAAGCAAGTGTCTATAACAAGTATAGGTTGCTTATGGCCTCCCCATCGTTCTGGGCCAAGCCAGCAGATACTCTAAAAGTGTGAGTTGACTATTTTACAAGACCATCAATTTGTAATAACATTAATGATTTATGAAGAATTTCAATTATTGATAATCCATTTCCTCCCAAACATGGTATACTACAATTTTGTTCAAACTCTGAATATTCAGAATTCTTATACCCCACAAAATTGAGGGTACTCTTTATGAGATTGCTATCACTTTCCATATCAGCTGCTTATTCTTTTAGCTGAGCTTTGAGGGTTTATTACATGGCATGGCCAGTTAAATCACTGGTCACTCATTTGAACTCAATCTCTAGGTCTCTTCTTATCCACAGAAGCCAGAGACCTAAAAGCTCTATCCTAGTAGTTGCTGCTTGGTTTATCTGATTGTGAACCCTTATCTATAGTAAAGAAAGTACCAATGAATCTGTTGTTCTCACTAACATAGCAAAAAAAAATCTCCTGTTATTCCAGAAATGTTAAGGGATTTTGAAACTCTCAGCCAAGAATCCAGGATAAATTATTTATTTTACCACATGAGTGTATAATAGAAACAGCATGCTGTATATTGTCTGGTATCATAAAAATGGGGTTTTAATGCATATTTTCTTTTGTGAAAATGATTGTTCCATAGAACTAACTTAGAGATAACCAGAATTTAACTTTGTATCCACATTTGAATTTGCCATTGATGAATCCATGAACCTTTTCCTTAATCATTAGTAGCAGGAAAAAAAATTAGTTATACTATTTTCATAAAAAATATGACCTCATTAATAATTAGAAATTTGATGTTGGTTTTCTGTGCTGATAGAGGTTCTACGGTCCATAAAATTAAGAAATACCTCCTAAGAATTATGATAGCTCCATTGAAATTTATCAACAATGGTTCTAGTGTAACTCATCAATGCTCTACTTTTTTTTTTTTATAGTAATCTTCCTCTTTGAAGCATCAACTGGAAAACCCTTAGGGGATGGGAAACTTCTTTCTCATAAGGTAATAAACATTGCTGTGTTTAGTATAAATGACCACTGTTTAGTTAATTTCTTTCTAAAATAATAGTTATCCCTTTAGGAAGAAAACGGACTAATTTAATATTTAAAAATAAGTGTATACCTTCCATATTATAGCTTAAGACTAAGGACAGGGAAATTCTGAAATAGGGTCTGTGAGAGCAGGTGAAGTGAATGAGATGCCGTGGTGTGTGTGTGTGTCTGTGTGTCTGTCTGTGTGTGTGTGTGTGTGTGTGTGTGTGTGTCTGTGTGTGTCTGTGTGTGTGTGTGTCTATGTGCAGACATGCACGTGCTGACCAGGTGAAGTGAATGAGATGCCATGGTTTGTGTCTGTTGACCACACTTGTACTGCTTTCCAATAACATGTTCTATTTTACTAAACTTGTAGATAAAAGTTTCTTTATAAATTTGTAGTAAATTTCTTACTGAGCTGTCCTTAAACAGCATTTTCTTTAGATTTTAAGACCGTAGCTCAACAACTACATTATAGGGGGAAATTATTCTCTATAAAAGTACAAAGCACTCCAAATTGTAAATTGTGTGTGTTGGTTTGGGTTTTGGACTTAAAAAGGAGCACATTGCACTAAAGGTATCCTTTTAAACAAGTGATACTTGAGAACAGAAGGGTGCTTTTAGCATTATTTAGCAATTCCAATGAATTGCTTCTTTAAGTTGTTGTATTTTCCCCTTCAGTCATTATTTATTTTACATTAAATAATGTATAAATTCATATAAATCAGAAATGTAAAACACATTAAAATATATTTTTTAAAAAAAAGTCTCCCTACCACACCATTTTTCAGTATTCTACCTGAGAAGTAACACAGTTACTAATATCTTCTATGTCCTTGCAAAGACTTGACTTGTAAACATCACTGACATATCTTCTTCCCCTCTGTTTACACTAAAGTGCACCATACAGATCTATGCTTTACTTTCTTTCACAGAACAGCACTTTTGGAGATCTTTCCACACCTGTTTTTTTTTCCTCTCCCGACCACCATCATATAATAAATAATAAACCATCATCTGGCAGCATTGGTTTGTTTAACCTGCTCCATTGGAGGGTGTCTAAGCTTGCAGTGTAGCTGGCCACCATGCTGCACATCTGTCATCCCAGCATGGGTATGTGGAAGGAAGATCACAAGTTAAAGGCTGGCTTGGGCTAGTGAGACCCTCCAGAGACACGCAAGAAAGTGTCTGGTGTTTTCCACCATGGTGTTGCCTTGCATACGCTCTGTTATCACTGTGCTGTTAATTCTAAATTATATCAAAGGATCTGAGCATTTGTGATTTTTAAGAACCATTATCTTTCAAAGAGGCTGCGTTAGTTTCCCTTCCCACTAGAAGATAATGAGAAGGTAAACTGTTTATTGTCATTTAAACCAATAGTATATAAACAGAACTTTTCCTTCTCAGTAGAGTTCAGTATATAAAAAGAAGTCATTTCTCAGCTGTAATCATTTTTTGTAAGAAAGGTTAAAATAAGAATAATTTAATAATATTGAATGAATATTTTAGTGTGGCAACTTTTTCCACTAGAGTACAATATAAGTGTAAGAATGTATAGTTTCATAGTTATAAGAGTGGGGGTAATGTCTTCTACATCTCCTAACTTACTCAGTGTATGTGGATATAACATGAGAAATGTTAAGTTTTAAATTCTGCTACTTGCACTATGGGTTAAGTTTAATGTTCACAAGAGGCTATGGCAAGAAGTTTACTACAAGTTTGAGGCCAGCCTGGGCTGCATTCCTAGTATTGGGCCAGGAAAGTTATGTAGAAAAATCCTGTCTCACAAAACAAAATAAAAACCAAAGTAAGTAATAACAACAAAATAATGTCTTATATTCTATACAATAATAATTTATCCCATCAATTTGAAGAAACCAAAACTGAAGCACTGTATTCGCTGTAATAACAGAGTTTACAGTAGAACTCAAGTTTGGTGTATTTGGCTTTTACTTAGTGTGTAACTGAGGATGACCTTGTTCTCTTGATCCTGTCTCCACTCCCAAGTGCTAGGATTGCAGGCAGATGCTACTACATCTAAATTACGTCTGTGCATTATTAGATGATTATCAGTCCAGAACAAGAGAGAAACTTTGAATGAACACACACTGCTTTCATGTCCCACCGCAAAGAGTGACTCAGGAGGACTAGAACAGAAGGAGAGAGGGGGGCTGGACAGGAGGAGGGGGAGCTCTGCTGTGTGAAGAGGACCTCTGTGTAGACACACATCATTACTGTCCATGTCTTAATTTAACTTTCCTAAAAACCAGAACCATCTGTGTAACCATTTCTAATATTACACCAACACTAGCTTCTCTTGCTGGTGATGACAGGCACTCCTTTAAAAAAAAGATTTATTTACTTATTTGTATGTGGGTGTGTGTTTGTATGCACACATAAACAGAGGCCAAAAGAGGGTGCCAAGTTTCCTTTTCTATAATTCCACACCTATTTCGTTGAGAAAGGGTCCTTTTATGAACCTGGGCCTTGAATTTTCTTTGCTAAGCCAGAAGTCCCCGGAGACCCTTCTGTGTCCACCCTGTCTCAGAGCTGGGGTTAAAGCATATACCAGGTGTCTGGCTTGTCCTGCAGGTGCTGAGATCTGAACTCTGGTCCTCATGATTGCACAGCAAGCACTCATAGCCACTGAACTATCTCTCCAGGCCAGCAAATATGCCTTTAATTGTAAAGATAACTTATTTGAAATATTTGTATTTTTGTAATACTAGAATCACAGTGCTTTAATATTTATGAAACAAGAATGATTTTATTCATTAAAATGTGAATTATATTCTAGAGGGGCTCCCTTTTAAAAATATAAAATAGAAAACCTGGTCCAAAAATTTGCATAAAGTTATATGTGTATCTTTTATTTTAAAAGGTATTATGCATATAATCCTAGACACAGTATAATCATGATGCTTGTTGAGTTCAGAGTTCCTAGCCAAGTCTTCAGACACAGTAGACAGCATATGAATCACTCTTGGATCAAGCATAAATGAAGCCATACTTAAGTGTTTTGAGTTTTAAGAAATTTCATCTTACTAGCTAGTATAATAAATTAGTTTAATATTTCCAAACTATTCTACTATTATTGTATAAAAGCAAAGATCTTGGAACTAGAAGTCTACGCTATAAATTCTGGGCTTGTTTTGTATTTGCTTTCCCTGCCCCTGCCCCCACACACACCCTGCCACAAAAAGAAAAAACAAAAAACAAAATCACTGAATGCCTATGGGTTTCATTTGGGAAATATAATGCCTTCACCACGTTTTATGTTTCACAGAAAACAACATGAAGAAAATTATAAATTTTAATGTTCTAGAAACGAGATACTCCCATGTGTTTCTAAAGTTTACTTAACAAATCTTTAAAATATAGGTGTTAGGCAATCTATTCAGGATAAATTTTATTATAAGAAAGCATTTCATTAATGTTTCTTTAATGTAGACCTCTCATGTGATACTGAACTCTTCTCCTTTGATTCTGTCAGCTAAGGACAGGACACAGGGCAGTGGCTCTCACTACAGAGTCAGGGCAGATGTTTTCATGATGTTTTAAGGAATCTTGGGTTGCCAGCAAAGTAACTACACTTTAGAGCTGCTCTTGAATTCTTAGTTATTACCAATTTAAAATTAAAGAAGAAGGAGTAATCCTGTCTGGGAACCTCTCCCATTCTTGGAGTTATCTCTCACTTTTCTTTGAATCTGTGTCCCATGACTTAAAAAAATTAATGAAATAAGTTAATAGGGATATTTTATTATTACGAGTGGGTAATTGACATTTAATTAATTTTTGTTGTTGTTTTGTTCTGTGGGGTTTGTTTTGTTTTTCTTCCTGCCCAATACAGGATTTTGCACTGTCGCCCAGCCTAGCCTCATCGTCCTCTGCCTCTGGCTCCTGAGTGCCAGGAGTGTAAGTGTATGCCACCACAGTTGGTTTAATTGACCCTTAAGAACAGAAATGTGCTGATAACAAATTAAAGTGATCATATGCCAGGCGCTAAAATGGATTTAATACTTGCATACTTTTTGAAATTTTAGAATGAAATCTCAGAAATTGCTCTGGATCAAAAAGGACTTACCAATGACAGAAAAATTGCTTTCATTGATAAGAACAGAGATCTCTACATCACCTCAGTGAAACGATTTGGGAAAGAGGAACAGATTATTAAACTTGGTAAAATGATTTCCATGTGCTTAAAATTGTAACTGCTGTCCATTTTCTTAAAGGATCTGCCATGCACTAAGCAGCTTTGATGCTTGAATGAGTGAGTTTTAGTCTCACGTTTCTTCACTACCTTGACTCTCAATTTCAATAGCAAATTTGAACTCTGTGGCTAAATCAGCACACAAACACCTATTGATCAAAACTAGAATGGCTCTAGAGAAAATATTCAAATATTTTCACTTTTCATAGTTTTTGATCTGTTCACTTGTTATACAAACAGAAAGTAGAGATATGGCCATTATATTAATTAGGATCTTGTCTGTCAGCTGATTTTAAAGGTGGATTTTAATATCTGTTGACACTAATGGACCATGACTATTCTTTTTAAATTAAGGAACTATGGTACATACTTTGGCATGGTGTGATACATGCAATATCCTCTGTGGACTTCAAGATACGCGATTCACAGTATGGTATTACCCTAATACCGTTTATGTGGACAGAGACATTCTGCCTAAAACATTGTATGAAAGAGATGCAAGGTAATGTGTTCCACAGGATTCAATATTGTAAATAAAGTTCTAATTGCCATGCCTTTTCCTAGATGTTTTTAAAGTTTAGTTAGACACAACTAAATAAATTGTTCAGATAAAACTGGGTAAGATTTAAGTAATGGACTCAAATTAAAAACAAATTATGAACTATTTGCTCATATTTTATAAATGAGTATAATTTCCAAGGTTTGTTTAATGGTAGCTCAGGTGAGGTTATTCACTGTGATTTAGTGATTTCTTTTTTAACCCAGTAGTCTTAAGATTTTGCAGCAAGATAGACTTTGTGACAGCTACCCAGCGTACACATTTTCATTGACTTTAAGAATTCCAACTATATGTCTCTTCAGTTGGATTTTTGAATGATAGTAAAGGTTATATTAGACCATAATTGCTGAAAAGCTTTAAAAACAAGCAAAACCCCCACCTAACCATGTCAGGAAAATCATTCCTAAATTCTTAACAGAAACATTTCTTATTCTTCACACAGCAGTAAGTTAGACTCCTTAGGTCTAAGCAGCAAATTTCGTAGTGTATGTTTAGAACTTAAGTTCACAACTGTAACAAAACTAGGGAAACACCAAAGTAAAGGCTTATTTTTTAAAGTATTTATAAATTAGCCAGATGTGATGGCACACGAGTTTGATCCCAGTACTGGGGTGTCAGAGGCAGGAGGATCTCTTCTAGTTCTAGGCCAGCCTGGTCTGCATAGTGAGCTCCAGGCCTGGTTACATAGTGAGACTGTCAGAAAGACAAGGAAAAACAACAGTATTAACAAATTAACAAAAAAAGTCAGTCTTCTTATTTAAAGTTAATCTATTTTTACTACAAGAAAGTAATTTTGGAATTCACTTTGATTTTTTTTAATCCGCTTGTCCATATTTTCACAAATTTTATTATTATTATTATTATTATTATTATTATTGGTTTTTTCTTTTTGGTTTTTTCGAGACAGGGTTTCTCTGTGTAGCCCTGGCTGTCCTGGAACTCACTCTGTAGACCAGGCTAACCTCAAACTCTCGAACTCAGAGATCCGCCTGCCTCTGCCTCCCAAGTGCTGGGATTAAAGGCGTGCGCCACCACTGCCCGGCTTGTCCATATTTTCAAAATCAACACCTAAGTTATTTGTTTTCATAGTTTAAGGTTCAAGGGAGATGTTAGTCAACTTTCTGTTACTATAACAGTAGTTGAGACAAACAGCTTTATAAAAAGAAAAGGGATATTTTGGCGAAGGTTTCAGAGGTTCTAGTCCATGATCAACTGGCCCCATTGCTTTTAGGTCAGTGGCAGTGGAGTGCATATGGCAGCAGTGAGGGTGGAGCAGGGAAGGGGATGAGTGGAGAGAATGGGCTTCTAGGATAGCCTTCCCCAGCTGTGTCCTGCCCCTGAGCAGGCCTCACTGGGCTCACCTCTGACAAACCCTTTTGGGGAACAGGACATTACCATGGGGTTCCAAACAGTAACAAAAGCCCACTGCGGATGCCAGTAGGGAAGCAATCAACTATGGAATGACTTTTGCCGTTTTAAATTGTTGGTATATTTTGCTCCAAGTGTATATCTATCTACATGTTATATTGAAATGTTTATTTGAATATACATTCTGTTTGGGGTTAAATGGTGGGTGTCAGTTTTGAAATTATATGTTAGAGTTATTTCTCAAATCTAATACATATGAAAAAAATATGTAGAAGGTAGCTTTAAGTTTTCTTTGTTTGTTTTCAACAGTGAATATAGTAAAAACCCGCATATAGTGAGTTTTGTTGGAAATCAGGTAACTATAAGAAGAGCTGACGGCTCCCTGGTACACATCAGCATATCACCATACCCCGCTATCCTCCATGAATATGTGAGCAGCTCAAAATGGGAAGATGCCGTCAGGCTTTGCCGCTTTGTCAAGGTACCTTACGTATCGTGCACATATCGTATACTGGTCTCCCTTTTGAGAGATGAGTAATGATAACATATAAGGGTTAAGACGATTGTGAGCAGGACCGTATCTTCTGCTGCACACTCTGACAGCTTGCTGAATACAGAGGAATAGATGCTGCTGTGTGATGTGTCCTTTGAAGAAGCTGTAATTAGGCCAACAGTTTCCTACACTGGCACATGAAGCAGCCCTGTGGGTCTTTTCTAGAAGTCAGATTCCTAAGTTCTACCCTCACAGAGATTCTGGCTTGCTACATCTTGTGTAGAAGCTGAGTTATACCTCTCAGCCTCCTCAGACTTTCTCTTGTATAGATAACATTAAGAATTTTTGTTTTGGATCAGCATTTCCTGACTGGTTGTATCCAGTATATTCCAAACATGCTTGAACACAGCCCTTTTTCTTAGTTGTTGGGTAGCATCCCTTAGGATGCATATTTGTGGAATGGCATTTAGATGTTTTTCCATTCAGTGGCTTCTTGGTAGCATTGTGTGAGAACCTCACTATTTCTCTTACTCCCTGTAAGATATTCCTTGCCACTTCTTAAGAAAGGAAGAAAGAGAGAGAGAGAGAGAGAGAGAGAGAGAGAGAGAGAGAGAGAGAGAAAAGAAAGGAAGAGGAAGAAAAAAGAAAGAAACCCATCTGAGTTATAAAGACAAGAAATCTTTAATAACTAGAAATAAAAATTTTTAGAAAATTTTATTCAAACGAAGTTCTTTGTCTGATGGTAATGTTTTTAAATAGAGACTTCGTAAACTTTTTTGTTTGGTTGGTTTTTGGTGTTTTGTTTTGTTGTAAGGTTCTTACTATGTATCCCTTGCTGATCTTGAACTTGCTGTGTAGACCAGAATGGCTCTGAACTCAAAGAGGTCTGCCTGCCTCTGCATAGTAAGTGCTGAGATTATAAGTGTGCTCCCATGCCTAGCTTCTATATAACTTATTTTATTATCAATTTCTTTCAATGCCATGTTTCATAATTTTTACTTGTAAATTAATTACTTAGTTGTATCACCATTAGAATTTAAACCACTGCTTATAGCAATACATTATGAATCATAATGTAAATATCTGATATGCAGGATATCTGAAATGTGACCCTCAAGGGGGTCATAACTTATAGGTTGAGAACCATTGGTTTATATGTAATTCAGCTACCTACTTAAGATAATTTTTTTCATGTTTTACTTAGGAACAAAGCATGTGGGCTTGCCTAGCAGCTATGGCAGTTGCAAATCGAGATATGATTACTGCAGAAATAGCCTATGCAGCGGTTGGAGAAGTAAGTAAATCATATTTATGTAATGCACAGTAGTCTTTTTCTTTTCTTTTTTTTTTCTTTTTTGTTTTTTTGAGACAGGGTTTCTCTGTGTAGCCCTGGCTGTCCTGGAACTCACTCTGTAGACCAGGCTGGCCTCGAACTCAGAAATCCACCTGCCTCTGCCTCCCAAGTGCTGGGATTAAAGGCATGCACCACCACCACCACCCAGCTTCACAGTAGTCTTTTTCTTAACATAATTTATTATATTCCTATTATTACTGACTTGTGGTAGACATATTTTACTTTCTCTTTTTAGATTGATAAAGTTCGGTACATCAATGCTATGAAAGATCTTCCATCGAGAGAGTCAAAAATGGCCCACATACTAATGTTTAGTGGGAACATCCAGGAGGCTGAAACAATACTTCTCCAGGCTGGCCTCGTATATCAAGCCATACAGATCAACATTAATCTCTATAACTGGGAAAGGTAATAAGAACCCTTCCACAGTCCCAAGACCCTTTTGACCTTCATATATTCTTCTGTCTGCAACTTAGACAATTATATTTCCCAGTATATTTAATATTTTCTAATGTTACGAGGGAATTTGTTCATTTTATATTTGTGAGTATCCTGTCTGGTGAATCTTAACATTTTCAAACTGGAAAATGTCATTTGTGGAAATGTATGCTTTTTATGAACTTGTAATTGATTAGAAGTTGGAGTCTGAAGAAGAAGAGAGTCTTAAGATGCCTCCCAAATTTATAATTTTGATGCTACAGAAGTGGTACTATTAATAGATTTGGGAGGGAAGATAGTGTATCCTGTGTTAGCCACGTAGAAAGGCCTGTTATGAGCTAGGTAGTAATAGTCAATCACGGACTTGAACTCATAAGATTGGAAGTAGACTTGTAGACTCAGTAGCAAATGCAGCAGTGGAAGCAAGACTAGGCATATGGACTAGAGACTGTAAAGTGAAGTGATCTCAACTGTACTTGTGGGTAGATGAGAGAAGAACAGCCTACCACATGATGCCAACAGTCAGTCAGTCAGCGAGAGGAAGAGCCAAGGGGCTGGAGAGAGAGTGTCCTGAGGAGGACTGAAGAGAGGTTTCCAGTGAGGAGTGCGCAGCAGCACCCTCCACCCCACTGAGCGTCATCAGCGCGCTCTGACAAAGTGCCAGCTGCTTTCTCTGGGACACACTAAGTGCCACCTATCCCTCCTTAGATGTGGGTCTCAGAGTGAACAAAATTGTGTCATTCTAGGTCCCAGAAATTATGTATTATGAAACATTTGTCCAAAATGTCCTTTATGGGCTTTGCTTTCCTCTGGTCTCGAAAATAACCCACATATCTTTTTCCTTTATTGAAAATAGAGTATTTTCTCACATAGTATAACCTGATTATGGTTTTCTGTCTCTCTTCTCCTCCCAGTTCCTCCGCACCTTCCCTCTTCTCTGGATCCACTTCTTTCTGTCTTTCATTAGAAAAGATTAGGCTTCTAAGAGATAGTTATGGTTTATATTTTATTCATGGTATATAATTTCATTATATTTTATTTTGTTACATTTTACTATTATTTCTCAGAGGCCTGTTCTTTTCTAATTCTGAGGTGTTAATTTTTGTTTTATCTTATTATATTTTATTTTGCTGTATTTTAATATTACACCTTAGAATTGGACAAAACAAACAAACAGAGGTCAAAAGAAGACACATTAAACAAGAAACCCACCCATTCTCACACTTAGGAATCCCGTAGAATCACCACAATATGTATATGTATGTGTATATGTATGTGTATGTGTATATGTGTATGTATATGTATATATATGTAGAGGACCTTGTTGTAGGCCCTGTGTATGCTGCTTCAGTCTCTGTGACTTCATATGAATTTTGATCATATTTATTATTATTTTCTTGGTTCTTCCATACCTCTGTCTCTAACCCTCTTTCCTCCCCCTCTTGGGGTTTTCTGAGCTCTGTGAAGCAATTTAATGGAGACAAACCATTTAGAGCTGAGTGTTCCAAGGTCTCTCACTCTACATAATGTCTGGCTGTGGCTCTCTGTATTTGTGCTCCTCTGGTGAAGGAGAAAGCCTCTCTGATGATGGTTGTACAAGGCACACAGATCTATGAGTAGAGCAGAATGTCATTTGGAGTCACTTTATAACTATATATTTTTTCTTTTTCTTTTCTTTTTATAGACCAGTAATTTTTGGTTTTACCCTATGTCTCTAGGCCATTTAGCCTCTGGTTCTTGGTCACCTAAGCAGTGTCAGGTATGAGTTCCACTCATGAAGTGGGCCTTAAGTCAAACCAGTTATGAGCTGGTCACTCCCACAAGCTGTGCCATCATTGTCCTTAACTTATCTTGCAGGTAGGACACCATTGTAGATCAAATAATAACCCATATATTTTTCAATTACTAGGATTCATAGCTCTCTCAGACTTTAATTTCTATAGCTATCCCTTCTATACCTTTGCCTTGAATAGAAGCAATAAAATGTATTTTGTTAATTTTGTGATTAATATATCATAATCTGTTTATACTCTCATGGTACAACTATCTATAAATTCAGCTGCTCTTTCTTTGTGCTTTATCTACATGAGTCTGTTACTGTTGTATAGTGTTATAGAAGTTTAGGAAACATGTTAGCTCTGCAAGAACAAATAAACTATTTAAATTGTAAGGATTGAAAAGAGGTAGGATAGGAGTAATATTAGTAAACTATATTAAATAACTAATAGAACATGACTGCTAGAATTATATGAGAAATATGGAAAGCTAGTAATTACAATATTGTATTTTTCTGGTAGGGAGCAGTTGAGATGCTCTTGCTATATAGTCTGTGCTTGCTTCAAACTCACAACAGCCCTCCTGTCTCAGCCTACTAAGTGTTACACACATCCAGCATCAAGTGTTGTTTTTGAGAAAATATGTGCATTGATTAATGGTAGAAACTAGTCCATATAACACTAAACATTTTTTATTTATTCATTTATTGATTTATTTTGTTTTTTCGAGACAGGGTTTTTCTGTGTAGCTCTGGCTGACCTGGAACTCACTCTGTAGACCAGGCTGGCCTCGAACTCAGAAATCCGCCTGCCTCTGCCTCCCAAGTGCTGGGATTAAAAGCCTATGCCACCACTGCCTGGCTAACACTAGACATTTTAATATAACAAAATTTGTAATGGTCTTTATCTTGTAAACTTACATTCTAGGTGGGAATTCCATTTTATATCACTGATAATGGTAAATAGAAAGAGACCTAGAATTTGAGCCTGGATCTTTTAATACATCAAAGAAACTGAATTTATCACCAAGCAATTAGGTCCTGTAGTCCAGATAACATTGCTTATATTCTAATGGATGCCGCACCTCTTTAATTATTGTCCTTGGAGATATTTATATCATCTTCCCATTTCAGATAAGGACAGAAACATTTTATATTACCTCTATGTAGTAGATATATGATATCCGTATACTTCATATCCTTGTTCTGTGCAATACTTAATCATTTTTCAGTGTTCTAATGCTCCAAACACTGATTGGCTATAGCCAATTTATAGTTGGTGAGTAAGTGCCCTAGCAAGACGTAGAAAAATGTGCCTGTGATGCTCCGTAGTACCCTCAGAACCAACCTCGACCTACTTGAAACTGTCTTCTCCCCAGACAACACAGCTTTTACATGTTTACTCTCTTCACCTATGCGTTTCTTAGCATCTGTGTGTGATTGGGTTTGCTGTGGTTTCATTTTTTTTATCTTCTTCATCTTTACTTTTCTGTCTTATAAAAATCTTGAGTGTTTGAAGCTTATGCCACATGTTCGTACTAATTCCCTGCTATTGACTTTAAATTTCCTGCCCTCTCTATAGGCTTCTCACTGCTCACAAACCCCTACCACCAAGTCTCAGCAAGAACCTTACTTGAAGATGATTAAATATTAGGGGGATGAGAAAGAAGAGGAGGAAAAGAATGTATCCTGGGTGTTCTTCCATCCATTCTCTCTGACTTTGCTTTTCCTCTGTGTCTTGATATCTAACTATTCCCAGTTGGTTAGTCATGGCTGGGAGGCCTCTAAATTTACCTTACAAGTTAATAAAGGCCCAGGAACCATTGTTCCAGGATTCTGGCTACCTTCTATACACTTTAGAGATGTAAACAAGCATCTCATTGAATGCTGTGTCCTGCCGGTAGTTACCCAGCTGTCTACTTAACAGTGCCATTGCGTAGCATTTGTGTTTGCATCTGGATTTTCCTCTTCTCTCATATCTCCTCTGTCTCCTTTCAGAGGAACCAGTCTCAGGTCTCAGACATGCCAGGGCAAGCATATATAAGCATAGGTTATTCTGGGATAATACCTTATTATTTCTTCACTTTCATGA
Organism: Grammomys surdaster; assembly: GCF_004785775.1. Classification (NCBI taxonomy): domain Eukaryota; kingdom Metazoa; phylum Chordata; class Mammalia; order Rodentia; family Muridae; genus Grammomys; species Grammomys surdaster. The sequence continues at coordinate 17,253,795 of NW_021604597.1, read as the reverse complement.
AGCTGGAAATCTGGGAGTTACTTTTGGCATTTCCTTAGCCTCTGTTAATCTTAACCACTTCCCCTCTCCCACCTCCCCCAGTGTTTCTAACACTTCATAGTAGCACCCTTGTCTAAACTGATCAGAATTCTCCCATATGATGCCACCACTAATGTCCTTACCTCTAAGGTGTCCTTGGACACTCTAATCATAGTGATTTTGCAGGGAACTCTAACCATGTGGCACTTGACCTCCACCTCATTTAAATGGAAACTAAAGCCTTTACTAAATAAAGTATTAGTCACATGTTAAGTATTGAGTACCACCAACAGACTGTAGGCACTGTGAATGCAGGGATGAACAAACCCAAGAAAAAGTCTGTG
>NW_021604597.1:17231775-17253423 GCF_004785775.1 Grammomys surdaster | reverse complement strand
ATGAACAAACCCAAGAAAAAGTCTGTGGCAGTGATTTTAATTGTAAAACTCTTAACTGACGTGGCTAATATGAAAGCTATAAGTATGTAAGATATGAATTATATATATCCTATATGTAGATTGTATGTGTATGTATTTGTATACTTAGATATAGTAGAATCATATATAAACTAGAAAACGTACAAAAATATTCAAATGTGTGGTAACATGGTTGATTAATTCATAGATTTTCATGTCTGTGTAGCTGATGATGGTCTCATTTAATTTCTGTTATTGAAGTACCCTGACCAAGAAGCCACTTAGGGAAGAAAAGAGGTGTGTGTGTGTGTGTGTGTGTGTGTGTGTGTGTGTGTGTGTGTGTCTTACATTTCCACGTTACAGTTCATCATTTTGGGAAAGTTAAGGAGAAACACAGTCAAGAACACAGTGAGAATGGACACACCTGCTTACTTGCTTGCTGCTGTTCTTGCTCAGGCAGCTTTCTTTACTTTCCTACAACTCAGGGCCCAGCCCATAAAATGATGTCACACACATCCAGGGTCAGTCTTTCTACCTTAAGTAACAACTAAGAAAAATACCTGACAGAAATGCCCATAGCCAACCTAATGTAGACAATTCCTAAATTAATAGTCTTTCAAGGTGATTCTACCTTGTGTCAGGTTGACAGCTAAATAAAACACAGTGGTCTTTTCAAAAGGATCTAATTTTTACTTCATATATTTCTAATTTTTCTTAGACTGGGCAGGTGGTCATTCTTCCAAACAAAGGTTTTCATAGTTGAGCTATACTATCAAACGATGGCTTAAAAATGCTTAGGTATTGTGTATATGACAGGAATGGGTGCTATGGCTTACATGTATTCCTGCACTTTTAGCAGCAGAAAAGGCCCACACTGTCACACTATGCAGGCCAAAGCTGCACTTCCTGGTGAATTATTTGTTATGTGGTGAGTATGAAGTCATGGTTATTTTGTATAAAAGTCTTGACTGTTTCGTTTAAATCACCTTTGTCAAGGTCCTGAAGCCCTACAGGAAGTGTGATTTGCAGATGTAAATTTCAAGGGCGCTCCCGGTCTTTGAGGAATTATTAAAATTCCTCAATATAAAAACTATCAAAATTATCAAAAAGGATAATTCCTTTAAGGAATTGTCAGTCAGTAGAGAGTATGAGGCCATGGTTAATGATGAACATTTACAGACAGAGAAGAACACAGTACAACACAATCCTACCGAATGCCCACTGTTTAGGCTCTGGCTTAAGAAGAGACTCAGATGGGAAAGTACTTGCTCTTTAAGGACCTTACTTTGGACACCAAGCACCCATATAAAAAGCTGGGTACAGCAGCGTTCCTGTAATCACAGTGCAGGGGGAGGTGGAAACAGAAGGATCACTGGGATTTACTGGCCAACCAGTTTACCTGAACTGGCAAGCTCCAGGTTCAGTGAGAACCCTCTTTAAAAAGCAAGGTATAGTGACAGAGGAGCAATCAGTCCTAACCAGATATTTATAACAACATCTCTCTAAGGCTTGGGGAACATCTCAGAAGAGGGAACAGAAAGAATGTAAGATCCAGAAGATATAGAGAACTGCTTCTAAATGTGCTCATCTGAGCATGACAGTCACTGTAGTCTTGAACTCAGAGCAGCTGTGGTTTCCTGCTCAAAACCTACCCTGTCAGCAATCAGTATGGCTGTGGAGAGGGTCCTGTGGCCCCACCCCTTCTTGCTCTAGTATGGGTTACTGTTAGATACTGGGGTATGAGGAGTCATTGAATAATTTTCTACCCATGGTAACAAAGAGGACTGTTGGGAGCCAAGTTCTAGCAGAAAGCGGCTATCATCTTTGCAGCCATCTAGAGCCATATATCCTGACAAGAGACTTGTTTTCAACAGCCCACAACAGCTGAGCACACTCTGATAAACATCTTGGTCTTCTCACGTATCTTGTTTTGCTGTTTAGTGCCACCAGCAGCAAGGCACACGTGGTCTCCATGCTGCAAGGCACATGACATAGTGCCTTCAGCTGTGTTCCCCTGCTTGTCCATGAGGGCAAGGCATGTGGTAAAGCATATAAATACCCAAGCTTTCCTTTCAATAAGAGAGACTTGATCAGACTCTGTCTTGTCTCCATTCTTCGAGTTTCTTGCCCCTCCATCCCCACTCTCTCTCTTGCTAGACCCTGACCCGCAAACCGGAGCAGCAGCTTGGGCCATTACATAGTGACCCCCAAACGTGGGCAGAACGGGCTGTTACAGAGACCCTGGCTGAACTCAGTGTGTCACTTAACACACACATAGAGACATGAATGTGGGAAAGAGATTTATAGAATAGATAACAGGGCTGGGGAGGGAGATGAGAGAGTGAGACATGAGAATAAGAATGCGTTTTATACATACATAAAAATGTCAATGAACACATTTAATTAATTATAAAAAAACATTTCAAAAAGTAATGTGGAAACCAATTGAAGATGACATCCAGCATCACCTTCTGGCTTACACACACACACACACACACACACACACTCGCACACACACTCGCACACATAAAAGACTGTGCTTTGAAGTAGCGTTTGATTGGTAGAATGCTTGCCTAGCATGTGCAAGGGAGAAAAAGAATATTCAGTGAAATATGTTAGGAAGAACCAAAAAGATAAAGTTGAAAAAGACCTTGTTATGAAAAAGCACATAACAAATAGTGTGAGGACCACCATCAGTCAGCCTCGGCAGCGAGCAGTTATTACACACTCTGCATGCCCTCCCTTCTCCTACCATTTATTTTAAGGCAGACTACAATTATCACATTTTATCTGTGAGAATTTAAGTGTATATCTCCAAAAGATTTTAGCTGCCATAATACCATAACCATACTTAAAAATTATCAGCAATTACATAGTGTTCCTATTTCTCTGTATCTAAATAGTGTTTTTATGATTTGAACTGGGATCCGTAAAAGACACCTATTTTGTGATTAGTTGATATATTCTTAGACAGGTTCTACTACTTTTTGTGTTTGCTTATAGTTTTCCCACTGAAGAAACTGGACCTATAGGACTTCCTATTGTTTCAACATTGTTGATTGCATCCTTATGGTATCTGTCTCCTGAATTAGCTACGAATTCATCCTAAATCTAAAGCTGTATAGGTTTAGTTTAATTGGGGAGTAGGGAGAAGTAACGTAACTGCTGTAGCTTGTGGTGTGGTATGTATATTTCCAGAATGGCTGGTCATCTGTGGTTTTTCTGATATTAGCAAGTGTTGATGGTCACTGCTAGATATCTTAATTCTTGAATGGCAGAAGGAAGTGTTGACTGACACATTAGATTACTTTTGAGGTCCCTGGATTCTACCGCTGTTTAAAGCTTCTAGAAAGGGGTGGCTTTTAATTCATTCATGTGTTACTCTGTTTGAAAACCATACTTTTGCTGGTTGTGAATCATATTTGTGTTTCATATTTCATATTTGTGTTTGGAGATTGCCTGCACCTTGGTAGAATACAGAGACTAGCAACTTGAAGGTAGGTAGTTTATCTGTTTGGTGTCTAATTTGTACATTGAGTGTTACTGTTCTCTGAGAAACTCAAGTTAGGAGAGAAAGAAATGAAAGCTCCACACTAATCCTGTGTATAAGTGTTAATAAAATAATTTCTAATCTTCTGCCAGTTATATAAAGGACTTTTGATTTATTCAAGTTATGCAAAAGATCATATTTGGAAGTTATCATATCTTTTTATATAACTTCTTCCTATTTAAAATACATGGACTTATTCCAGCCCTAGAATCTAATGTCACATTTGTTTGGTTGCCAAACCATTTTAAAACTAGAGACATACTGTTCCCAAAACCCTTATATAATTTGAAGTAAGTTCCCTCCTAAATGTGGTAGAGAAACATTTTTTACCCAGTGTGTATGCATTTAGAGAATACTTAAAATAGCACATATGTAAATGTTTACTTTTAGCTATTACTCTTCAAATAATTAATGTATTTTTTTTGTTATAACGACAGTAATGTAGAGAATACTCAGGCCTAACCTCTGACTACAGGATTAGATTATTACATTGTCTTCTGTGCATAATTAAATGTATTGATGTTTGCATACCAAATGACTTCCCCAGAATTTTTTAAAAGCCCCAATAAGAGTGGCTGCCTATGAGTCCTGCTTTCACTTTTGCAGGCAAGATGCCCTAGCCCATCACTTACTGTAAGTGCCAGTACTGTGATTCAGCAGAGTCTCTACTGACACACAGCTCAGCAGCATCAGAGGCTTGGGTGGAAAGAGGCTAGAAGGAGTAAGGCACCTCGGCCTCCACTGCTCGTTAGAGCCTCTGCTACTCAGTTTCTCTGAATTGGCTCTTGGAATTGGCTCTTTCTATTCACCTTTATGTTGGTTTCAGGATGAATACAAGTTGCTACTCAGTCCTTGCCTTTTCTCTCTCAGTCAGTCCCTATCTGCTTGACTCATTGTTCTCTGAAAGACTTACTGCTACACAGAATGAGAGAACTCTGGGAGTCCACAGCAGTCAGTGTTTTATTGCTGTGAAGAGACACCATGGCCACAGCAACTCCTATAAAAGAAAGCATTTAATTGGGGCTAGCTTACAGTTTTGGAGGTTTAGTCTATTCTCATTATGGCATGGAACATGGTGGTACACAGGCAGCTATGGGAGAAAGAGCTGAGAGTTCTATATCCATATCCACAGGCAGCAGTGAAAGCAAGCCACTGGGCCTGGCTCAGACTCTTGAAACCTCAAAGCCCATGCCCAGTGACACACGTACTCTAACAAGGCCACACCTACTCCAACAAGGCCATACCTTCTAATCCTTTCAGTAATGATACTCCCTGGTGACCAAGCAATCAAATCTATGATCCTTTGGGGGCCATTTTCATTCAAACCACCAGAACAATATATACTGTATGTTGATTTCTTCATCTTGGCATTACCATTTGTGATATTGCTGAGTTACATTCATATTTTCATATTGTCTTTGATAGCTTGCTCAATTGCCTATCAATTGTCAGTAGACGCAGCATTATCCAAAATACTTTAAGATTTTTTAATTGTGTGTGTGTGTGTGTGTGTGTGTGTGTGTGTGTATGTGTGTGTGTGGTGTGTCTCAGGGAGTGGGGGAGAGAGCTGGGAGTGAGGTAGAGTATACAGGTCACAGTGCAGGCATAGAGGTTAGAGGACAACTTTGTGGAATTGGCTCTTTCTCTTCACCTTTATGTTGGTTTCAGGATGAATACAAGTTGCCAGATTTGTATGGTCAGTACCTTTTCCTGCCAAGCTATCTTGCTGGACCCCAAAAATTCTTTCTAAAGATGTTTTTTAGTTTGGCTAATGCTGAAGAGTTACAAGTTATAAAATATTAATGTTGTTTTGTCTAAAATAACAGATCTATATAGTTGGCTCAGATAATTCATAATTGTCCTATTCATGTCATGGCATAGTAGAAAGTGTGAGAATTAATGTTCTTTTGACCTTTACAGTGACTGTCACCCATGTCTTAAAACAGGATGACAGTAAACAGTGTAGAGATACATGTTCCACTTGTTTTTTCTTAACTCAAGTCCTATGAGTCATAAACAGGATTTTGACTGGCTGAGACTCTGGTCAAATTTAGACAGAAGCCTGGGGTAAAATAATCTTCTGTTCACCTCCTTGCAGATTATCACTAGGATATACATGTTTTTTTGGTGTGGTGCTAGTGTTTTCCCTTCCTTCCTTCCTTCCTTCCTTCCTTCCTTCCTTCCTTCCTTCCTTCCTCCCTCCCTCCCTCCCTCTCTCCCTCCCTCCCTTCCTTCCTTCCTTCCTTCTTTCCTTCCTTCCTTCTTTCCTTCCTTTCTTCTCTCTCTCTCTGTAATTCTGCTATTAAATAAAGGCTTATTTTAAAATAGGATAGTTTTGTAGATACACTGAATTATAGAACTTCAGTAGCTTTGTAGTATTTTCTTTAACTGTTTAAATTTAACTCATTGACTGATGGATTAATTTGTGCTCATGTGCATGGGTGGAGGGCAGAAGACAACTTGGGGAAGTTGGTTTTCTCCAACATGTGTGACCTAAGAGTTAAACTCAGGCCATCAGGCTTGGTGGCAAGTCCCTTTCCCTGCTAAGACACCTTGCCTGCCTAGCATGCCACTTTCCAAGATTCAAACAGTCATAGCATTTAGTCACAGTGGTTTAATATCAATTTTATGTTTTATAAGATTTTTAATTTGATATAGTAATGTCACTTTTTATTTATAGTTTATTATAAATTCACAAAATGCTGTATTTTATGATGATTTACTAAAACAATGTTGAGTGTTCTTCATATATGTCCTCTGCAGTACTCACCAAGGGAAATGCAAACTAGATCTCTATTCAAAAAATGTATAGACTAGTGGAAGTTCTGAAACACATACTTATAAGTAGTGCTAGCATAATAGTGTGCAAAAATGTTGTATTTGTACAAGAGGAGCTGGTCAGCAAGAGGGGGTCATGGTCTCATCTGGGCTTTGTAAAATACATAGACGGCTAAAGCAGAAAAATGGCTTTCTAGTCTGCGGGGTAAGCAGAACAGTCATCTGTCCTACCTCTGACTTCAAACTCTGTTGTATAGACACAGCAATATTGACAACATGTAACTTCTCGTTATAGGGCACTGGAATTGGCTGTAAAATACAAAACCCATGTTGATACAGTTCTTGCTTATCGTCAAAAGTTTTTGGAGACATTTGGTAAACAGGAAACTAATAAACGATATTTGCAATACGCAGAAGGTGTAAGTACTATACAGTGTTTTTACAATAATAGTATGTATGCCTTATATAGAACGTTCACCTTATGACAAAAGTTGAATGTTTCATACTCTGATTTTTTTTTAGTAATGCGCATCAGTTTTGAATGGTAGTCAGTTTGTCTCGAGGTTGGCTGCTCTTTGATATTCTTAGGTAAATGATGTAGATGTCTAGATGCGAACTCTTAGATCTGTTTCCCTCAGTTAGGAAAAAAAACACACCACACACAAAATACATTCCTTCCATCAATGACATTTTAGCTTATTTGTAAAACATTTTTATTTTAAATTATGTATATCTGTGAATTTCTTCACCGATTGTACCTGCAGAGGACAGAAGAAGGCATCAGATCCTCTGGAGTTAGCATCACTGGCAGTTGTGAGGGGCCCAACATGGATGCTGGGAACCACACTCACTTCTTCTGCAAGAGTATCAGGTGCCATGGAGCCATCTCTGGCTCAAAATTACATTTTAAATAGCAAAAACTTAGCATCCTTATCTTCCTTATATGTTAAAAAAAAAAAAAGCAGTTGCTAAAGCATACTGTCTCAGGCATAAGCTCAGCCAGAGCAACGGGGTTTTTCTGGGTGTTTTGTTAACCCAAACAGTCTGCTGTGTAACAAGCTACTTTGATTTCCTTTGGGGTTCAAGTCTTCTGCTTTTCTTCCTCACAGATGCCATTTGAAAGTTAACAACAACAAAAACCACAAAACGGGATTTTTAAAAGAAAAAAAGGTTAATTAAAACTTCCTGACTATTGATTTACTGTAGGACAATAGCTTGTGTGGCTGGCATCTACTTGCTGTTGTTCTGGGATCATTTGGATCCGTAATCTAGGTATCATCCATATTTATCTATTTGCTAAAATGACAGCCATCTATATTATCTCAGAACTAAGAACTGAATAGCTGTGCGCCATTAACAGCACAGAGAGAGAGTTCCATACTCTGCCCTTCCTCCCAGAACACAGGATAGAGGGAAGTTGGGCTTTACTGAAGACAACTTTTAAAAAAGATTTAGTAATGCATGTTTGCATCCATCTAAGTGCCTGTGGAGGCCAGAAGAGAGTGTTGGAGCTCCAGGAGCTGAGTTGTCAGGGACTGTCATCTCCTGATGTGAGTGCTGGGAACTGAGCTCATCCTCTGCCAGAGCAAAAGCTGTCTTGATTATGGAGCCACCCCTCCAGCCTCCTGGAGACGGCTCTAGTCAGCTCAGAGATGGTACCAGAAAGAAGACTCTCCAGGCCTCGCTCCATTAGTGTGTTCCCATTTTGTTACCTTCCCTTGGTTTCCTGTCCCTAGAATACAGAAACTGCTACTCTGCCTTGTTATGTCTGACAGTCTCCTGTTGTTTGTGAGGGGCTGTATTAGCCGCCCTGCTCTGAGTTGCCTTTCAGTGAAGATTCCCTGTGCCTCGTCCACTGCAAACACTGGCTTGTTTCTCTTGTTAATCTGTTCTTTGTTACAGGAATCTATAACACTATTGAATTTAGGAGAGTTGAGGAAAACTTACACTTCTTGGCATCATCTAAGGTGGCCGTGGGAGGGGACATTTGGAAGGAACAGAAACTAGAGGAGGGAGGGTGCATTTGAACAGAAGAGATGTCAACAGTAGTAGTAATCAAGGCCCCGAGAATGCGCCTGCCGCAAGGCCTTTTTCTTCCCTTTCTTGGTTATGCAGTTGCCTCTTTAAACTCTGATGTCAACTTTTCACGGCCATCAGCCTTGCTGATCACTAAATTTGAAAAATACCTAGAAATTCAGCAAGTAATTAAGTGGCCATGTGCCTTCCTATTTTACACCAAGCACTCACTGTCTCCTTCCCTACTTACAAAGCCCTTACCATGTATGACTTACATATTTTAAAATATTTTATTATCTGTCTCTGTCTTTATTATATCTCTATGAAGATAGTGATTTTTAAATGCTTTCATCCACTATTGAACCCTGTTTATGTCAACCCTGTCAAGACTTGACATAAACAAGTGTTAAATATTTGTTGCACAAGAGGGCTATAAGACAGGATAAGGACTGCAAACAGCTGATAGTTTTAGCGAAGTTCTTAGGCCCAAGGCTGTAGGTCCCTTGCCTAGCATATGTGAGGTATTGATCCCTAGTGCCACATTAAGCAAAGATTTCTGAAGTGTAGCTTATGAGCAGTCATATTTCAGTGGTCTGGAGAGAGAATTGGAGCCCTGAGTGAGGAGAGTGAGGGTGGAAGTTCTCAGAGACAGAATCAGAGGCAGGAGATGAGAAGTCGGTAAAGGGAAGGACTTGAGTCTGGTTCCTGAAGGCAGTGTCCTCGAGGAGTCAGGGATGTGAAGAGGTTAGCCTGAGGCAGGAGGAAAACAGATAGGGTGAGGACTAGTAGGTTGCTGAGTATAAGGACGGAGAATTTGGTGAATTCATGGCTGATTGCTGTGTTATTCTCGGTTTAATTAGGCAGCTGACCTTTATGAAGAGTAGGCAAGCTGGGTACTAGACAGAGAGCCTTTAGTTATGGATTGTTTAAATGCTTTTATGCGACTAAGAATTGACTAGGGATAAGTTCCAAATAGTTTGGCACTCCCTATAGTAGCAAATAAGGCTTTTGATGTAGAAGTCACTTGAAACTGTCAGAGAACAAGCACTCTTATCTAAAACATACTGGTAAAGGTATTTTTATTAGGACTAAACACTGTCCTAAAACTGGATAAACATCAGATGGAATGAAACAGTCATCATCTGCAGGAGACCAAGTGATGCATGCATTTGCATTTCCACCAGTAACTAAGGATGTCCTCAGCTGATGGGCTGGCTGCTTGGGGCAGCGCTGTAGCAGGTGCTCATAGAGTTGTACTGTGACTGATTAGAGAAACAAATGTCAGTCAATTTAAGGCTGGAAGAGGGCCATGGCAGTCAGCAAAGTTTGTCTCCCTTTTTATAAATGCTTTGTTAAACATGGAAATGCATGCATTGCCATTTAAAAATAACAAGTTGTAGCCTCAATGAAAGCCATTCTTTTAATAATCTAATATTTGCCCTGCTTTTCAGCAGGCTGTCATTTGATTCTTAGTACAGACAGTTATCATCTAGGCTAAAAGAAATTCTATTAATTTTTAATCAGTCTATCTTATATATTATAGATAAATATATGCAATTATTTTTAAGGTCACCAAAATATCAACAAATTACTTAATGGAAATTTAGACATAACATATTAGAATAAAAATAACTAAATGATTTCATCAATTCCTAGTAGCACAAAACAGGCATGCAGTTCTAGTAAGAGCTAATCTCTCAGTTTCTTCAGATGTGTCTGCTCAAGCAGCAGGTGCTTCTTTGGTCTGATTTTATGCTGTTTACTCAATACCCTGTGTAAAAGTGTAACCTCTTTACATGTAAAAGGTAACCCCCCCTGTGTAAAGGTCTAAGCCCTTTACATGTAAAAGGTAACGACACCTTGTGTAAAGAGGTAAAAGCCTCTTTATTTCTGACTTGAGTCTTAGAGCCTTGGGTCTGTATCACAGTTTAAACTTGGTCTAGGACCCAATTTTTCCCATGTCTTGCCTCAGAAGACACACATTCCTAAATAAGTGTTCTCCAAACTTGTTTAACAGTGGATTCCTAAAGAAATAAATATTCCTAAAGAAATTTCTCATAGAACTCAGGGGCAGAGGAGTCCTTTCCCCATATCCAATCTAATGAATTTAGAAAGAGATGGGTGTAGGCTAGGCTAGGCTAGGTGTGCCCTTGTCATGAGACACATAAAAGAGAAGCAGATAAAACTCCTGTTACCCTCGAGTGTCTCCGTGACTCCCAATTGTGCCCATCATCTGCTTCCTCTGATGGTTTTCATCAGTTAGTGACTAGCCACATCCTTTTGTCACTTTAAGGCACAATGAAGCCACTTGTGAAACAACATTCCCTTGTCTTTCTTGCAAGCTGGGCTTCTAATGACTTATGAGATGTCTACAGCAGAGCTGGTGCAAACACACCCTAGTTGCTGCCCTGCCCAATTTGCTTTTGTTGGGATCAAAGTTGCTGCTCTGCATTGTCCCAAGCTCCCGTGCAAATCCTGGGGTTCTGTGGATTGTTTCCATGTGCTTTCTACAGTGCTGCACAGACTTTTGGTCTTAGGAATCTCAGAATGGGTCTCCCTTGTGCTTTATAACCATTCTCTTGATCTCAGAGGTAGCTCATAGGTTTTCAGCATCACTTCTCATTAACTTCTCCTTAATACCGTCTCTGTTTCTCTTCTGGACCGTCATATATTCTGTTTTTATTTACTCTTGGTTACTTTGGATTAACTGAAAGCACAGGATATAAGTACGATTCTCTTTTCCCTTCTGTTGTAGCTCCAAATAGACTGGGAGAAAATCAAAGCCAAAATTGAAATGGAAATTACTAAAGAACGAGACCGATCATCCAGCAGCCAGTCCAGCAAGAATGTGGGCTTAAAGCACTAAGGGCCACACTTACCTCTAAACTAGTTCGGACTAACCAAAGATGTGCATGTTTTTTTTGCTTTAAAAAAAAAAAGGCATAATTTTAAGGCTAGTGATGTCTCTGGATGGTAGAACACTTGCCTAGCATGCATGAGGCCCTGGGTTTGATCCCCAGCACTGTCAAAAGAAAAAGGCACTGTCTTTGAATAAGTGTATGCACTTTCTGTGTATTTAATACTTAAGGTACATTCAGGAAGGTTAAGCACAAAATAACTTATATAATTCCATCATTTATATTTTTCTAGTCTAATAATTGAGAAAATATTTCTATATGCTTATCTATGCCCGAGGAGTGTTGATTACATTCCAGTTTTTTTTTCATTTCTTTATTTCTGGTTCTTCAGTATGAATAGCTATTAATTCTTATAATAAAGCCTCGAGTTATTTACAATGTATGTTATTGTTAATTTCTATTTGATATATAAATTGTAAAGTATCTCCCATACTTTATAAAACAAAAATACAGGAGGAAGGGTTTGGGGAAAATGTTACAATGTAGACAGTTGTATACCAGGTTGTTAATTCAAATAGCAAAAGCTGGCAACAGCTCTGATGCCCATCAGCTGCACTTAGATAAAACCATGTGGTACTCAAAAGCAGTGGAGTTATTCCCTCATGAAAAGATTGAGCCGTGGCACATGCTGCAACATGGAGGAGCCTTGGAGAATTTAGACTAAGTGAAGTAGACTAGACGTGGCACCAACATCAGTCCTGTGGTGCTTACACAGGGCACCTAGAATAAGCAAGTTCTTCCGGTCAGAAAAGAGACAAGACGGACAGGCGCTAGAGGCTGGGAACTCGGCGTGCAGTTCCTGTTTGGGCCGAGGGAGTTCTAGAAACGGATCGTGGTGATGGTCATGGAACACTGGATGTTGTAAACCTTGGTTGTTCTCTTTAAAAGGGTTAAAATGATAAATTTTGTTTCCAGTTTTTTAGTTTAGTTTTGTTTTTTTTTACCAAATTGAAAAAGTGGGCATTGTCTTCATTCTTCCTGCGACTTGAGAATATTTGGACCTAAGACCTTGAATCTGAGTTTTCAAAACTCTCCTCACTGGATGAACCTGTTTGATCTAATGCACCCCCAAATGCCTAAAAGCATTTTTAACAGTGACACAGACATTCCTCTAACGTGTCCTTGAACCTGCTCTTGGAATTGGTGCATTACAGAGCTCATGTACACTCACTGGGAAAAACATGGCCTCGTTCCCTCCACTGTAATTCTCATGTAGGTTTTGTTCATAGAGATGCCCTGTAGTTCCCAATATGTTTTTTTTTCTTTTATGAGATGTTGGACTGTTCAATTCTTAGTCCAGAGTTTGGATACGTAGATATGTTCAATTCATGAAATCTGAGGAATTGACTTGTATGTTATACATGCTTCCTACATTGTTAAATTTCAGTGTAATGTTTCAAAAGAAAAAATGGTTAAAGGGTTAAATTTTATGTTTAGTATATTAACACAATAAAAAAGTAAAAAAAAATGAAGTTTATTTGTATTCTTTAATATCTTGCAATTCAACTCCGTCTTGCACTGCCTACTAGAGGCAGCAGTGGACACCACAGGCCACGAGTTGCAGCTGAACTGCCTTTTCTTCAGCTATCAACTGCCCTGAGTCTCCAGGCTATGCACTTGTGTCTGACATGGCTATACATTGAGGGTTCCCATTAATCCCTCCCTTTCAAGTTGATAATTCAGTACAGTGTGTGTGGACCTCATCGGAGGGCTTTACTGTGGTTTGATTTGGAAGGATAAGTGGAAGTACAGAGAGCAAAGGCCGGGGAAACAAACAGAACTTCCTCATCCTGACCTTGTGAATTTAGGAGACTGCCCATCTTCCCCATTCATGAATGTGTTCAGCAGGAAACATCTTCCCTGAGTCTTGCTGTCTTAAGGTTTTCTCAGTTTTGTTTTTAAAATCAAGGTTTAATTATATATGCATAATTGATTAAAACATTGGCTTTTGTCTTGTTAGAGTTTTTGTTCCTATGGTAAAACACCATGACAACTTGGGAGGAAGGATTTATTTCTGTTTTCAGTTTCATATTGCAGTTGGTCATCGACAGAAGTCTGGTTAGGAATCCAAACAGGGCAGAAACCTGGAGTCAGGGCAGGACCTCTCAGTCAGCTGAAGTCCAGGGCGCAAAATGGGTTTGGAGATTGCATTTATTTATTTGGTCAATGAATCTTATTGAGGCATTTTTTCAAAAGTCTATCTTTCCAAAAAACGCTAACTTGTCTCCAGTTAATAGTATAAACCAGCCAGGACCGCCATGTTGTTGGCCTTCTTCTCTATCCCCGCCCACTCTGTCCTGAGATCTTTTTCTGACAATCACATCCCATCTAGGTTTCTTTCCCCAAACCACCCCTTTTATTATAACAGATACTGCATTCAGGACAATTCTGGGACTTTGGAAGATCTGTGCCAGTTACCTTCCTTCTCCCCCAAATCAGGTAGATTCTTTATTATAGCCCACCCCCCTGGTACTTGACACTATATCTCAGCTCTTCAATAGTGGACTCCTCAACCTCCAAAGCCATGAGAAAGAAATGTCTTTATAATTCGTGCATTTTTCAGTATTTTGTTATAGCAGCTAAGACCCCATCCCCACCCCACCCCCATTAGATGGTTAGGAGTTTAGGTGCAAAGGTTTAAAGTCTTGATTTCTTACTCAGGAAGCAACTCTGTTTCTCATACTTGCTGTTGCAGCCCTTGTCGTGATCACTGCATCTGGTAGTGCCCCCCTTTCATTTCTGTTGTGGTGATCATAGAAGAAGCGTTGTAAGATAAAGGAGTTCTTTCTCTTACAATCCCAGGTTATTGTCCATCACTGAGGGGCTATAAGGCAGGAACTCAAGACAGACCTGATCCCTAGTCTACTTCTCTACCAAGAAACTCCCTTCACAACCAATGAAGAACACTGGGAACTGTGTAGGATGTTGCTTACTAGTTGGCCCATACAATTCAGGGATGGTTTCACCCACAGTCGGTTTGGGCCCTCCTACATCAATTATCTAGTAAGACAACCTCCACAGAGATAACTACAATCTGACCAAAGCAATTTCTCTCTTGACTGTAGGTTATGTCAAGTTGACAAAGCTAACCAGGACAGATAGGAAGAAAGTACAGTCACAATTGCGTCCTTCCTGCTATGAGAATTGCGTAATGATAACAGCATTCTCTCCATCCTCTCTCCCCTACACCCCAACCGAACCAGCAAGAAAACAAGGATCTACCTAATGCAGATCCTTCATCTGCCTGCTGACACCCATATGAAGAAGGCTAGCTCTTCATGCAGTATGTTCCTTGACTTCCTATAATCAGTGATTGTTTCAGTTGCATGCTACATTCTCAGAATAAGGCCTGGCTGTAAGTATCCTTTGGCATAAAAAGGTGGCTTGTGATTGAATCAGTCTAGTGTCTTCACCTCTGGTCCTTTGTCTTAGCATTTATATAAATTCCTGGATAAATTAAGCTGACCTAGAGTGTCAACCTTGTGAGGACCCATTTGAAGCCCTCCCCTCCCCTCTGTGTCCCAGGTCTGCCAGCATCAGTCAACGTCTCAGCCGTTTGTAGTAATTGGAAACTATGACCTAGACTTCTATCTTGGGATGAGTTTCTCGATTCTCCTATCTCTCCCCACTTTCTTGTTAATTACCACCATGTTCTCAGGCTTTAAAGAGCCATTATGAGAAATCCACGACAGTAGACCTGATGAGGTTCCTCAGACTGTTGGTAGATTCTGTAGCAGTAAGGTTTGGTGGGATGCCATGCAGGTGAGACCCCTAATGGCAGCATTTCCCATGCCCTGTGTGACAGACCTATTCAGTGGATATGATCAGCATAAAACGGAGTCCTGCTATCAACACACACCAGCTGCTTAATCCGGGCTTCTGCTGAACATTTATATGGAGACCTGGAAAGCACCTTCAGCAAGGGCACTTCACACTTTTCACCACAGCTTGTATTCAGTCCTCCAGGATGGCAGTTCCCTCTGAAATAGTCACTCGCTGTGTGACTGGGTCATGTGTAGCTGTCTGTGATTGTTCCATGGTGAGCTCTGTGGAGATGAGTAACTTTTTTAAGGCTATTATTATAACTGATTTTGAAACCAAAGACCCAGAGAAACCTCTCACAGACCATTTAAGATAAAGATTCTTAGCTGGGCCTGCAGAACAGGAAGTTGTCAAGGCTAGCGTGTGCTACATAGCAAGTTCCTGGCCAATCTCAGCAATGTGGTGAGAGAGTTTGTCTTGAAAAACTAAAAGCCAAAACAAAATAGAGATTTCCAAAAGAGCTAATCTAATACCAAGTACCCACAAAGTGAGACAGCACTGTCATTTAATAGCTACGGATCTCACTGGTTTCTTGGCCTCATCCTGTCTCTGTGTGGAGTATCTTCTTGATGGAGAGGACTTAGCAGTCCCTTTTGCTGTGCCAGGACAAGGTCTCTTGAGGCAAGTGGTCTTGTCTCAGACGTAGCAATGTCTGAGCTTGGTTCAAGGTTTTGCACCTCCTTCCATATTGAAAGGAGCCTCCTGCTATAATGCTGAGTTGGCCACCAATTCTCAACTCACTGATGAAATTACAGTTTTCCTTTATCAGCTGGTTGTTGTACAGTTTCATATCATGGATGACTTGTTTCCTTCTATGGTTCCACATGTACAGATGTAACCCCTGCTCTCTTGTAAGGAAGGTGACTGCATGCTCTGGTTTGAAGGGCCTTGGAGGCTTCATGCCTTGAAAAGTAACCTCCATTGCTAGCTTTTTAGAGGATGAAAACAATCTAGCTGACAGTTACAAATGGGGGCTGGGAGGCAGACTTAGATAAAATTATTACACCCTCTCAATCTTGGGGGTTCCTTCTCAGAAGAGGGACCAAGATGAGAGGACAAACATGCACATGCACCCTCCCTGTCTCATGCTATGTGACGTTCTATGAGCGGCAGTTTTTGTCATGCTTTGAAGGGAGAAGAAGCTAGCAACCATGTAAGGTTTCAGGAGTTGCTGGGGCCTGTGGCCACTACTCCAGTCTGGTGACCAGGAATGTTTGACAGAGGCTAGGTAGGACCAGCCACTGAAGTTTGAGGGCAGGTGGAAGGAACGGAAATGAAAATATTATTAAGGGCACGCTTCTCTAGGCAGGAGATAGCAGTGCCTAGCAATTGTGTCTTAAGGCAAGTTGAAAAGGGACAAACCGTGTGCGTGTGTGTGTGTGTGTATGTGTGTGTGTGTGTATGTGTGTGTGTGTCTTTTGTCCATGGGTTCAAGGGAAGTTGGGTGGGGGCTGGTAGTGGAGCCTACTTCCTGGAACAAAGGCAAGAGCATAAAACAACGTGCTACATCCTATATACTCTGAGGTTCACCTGGCAGGAGGGCCAGTGCCAGCCTCGCACCCTGGAGTCTCCAAGACTGGAGACTCCAAATAAGCCAAATAAACCAGGCTAGCCTGCTGATTAGCAACGGAAAATGGACTAACATGGTAACCATCGAGAAAGGAAGCCTCCTCTGGCTATCTGCATTTAGCCTTTCTCTTTGTGGTTGGTATTGTTAGGAATCAGAATCCACTCAAGCAAGTCTTGTTATGGCATAAATGTGACCAAACCACAAGTTTCTGGCACCAGCTGCTGTCCTATAATTCAATTTTGAGATAAGCTATCAGTGAATTAGCATTATATCCCACTAGAGTGATTTCATGGAGTCCACCAAGACACTACTTTTGAGTCTGAGTGTTAGCATGCAAGATGCAATTCAACAATAATCAGATGAGAGACATGTGCCTGCCAAGTTTAGGGTGGTAGTGGGGTGGGGTGTAGATGGGTGGTGAGTCTGTGTCTGCTTATGGGATCTGCTTGTCATCTGTGCCTTAACCAACCAGCTTCAGTGTCCTCAGGTCTTTTCTGATTATCAGGCATTCATTACATAGGCATGACTATAGAATTTGGCTGAATAAATGAACTCACTCTCTAAACCCATTTTGACCCCCACCTCCAGAGTTCAGCTGACTGAGAGCTCTAGCCCACTAATCACATGGGTGGTACTGCAGATGGCCAGCCCTATCCTGGGCGTCTCATTAGCATACTGAAGTCATGTCAGTCATGTCAGTCACTTGGGATGTTCAGAAGTACCAGATGTATTCTGTGTTGTATCAGAAAGCCATGTGTCTAGTTATTTTGAACATTATATTTACAGGTGATTATATGTATGTGTGTATTATGTACATATAGGTCTATGTGTATGTGTGTAGGTATGTATGTATATGTATACCTATATGTATATATGCCAGGTGTGGTGACATATACCTATAACCTTAGCACTCGAGAGATGGATGCAGTAGGATTGCCAGAGGTCCAAGAAGAGCTTGGTCTACATAAAGGATTTTAGGTCAGTCAGGGTCAGATAATGAGACCCTGTCTCAAAATATTCAATAAAAGTAAAAACAAAAAAACAAAAAACAAAACCCACATTTATCGTAGACGATTCTCAGCTGCTTCAACACTCTAATTTTTATAATTTTGGTAGAATTTTTCACATATATATATCAATGTTCTGTGTATTTTATAAATATATCAAGTGAAGGAGAACTCCTGCCACTGGTCCCTGCTACAGATTGATAGTTCCAAAAATATGTTTTGGACAGAGAATGGTGTACAGAATAGAACATACATTATTGTAAGTATGATTCATGTTGATGGTTTTGTATATGTGTGTGTTGTATGTGTGTGGTATGTGCGTATACATGGAGGTCCAAGGTTGACCTTGATTGTTTCAGTCAGAGTCTCTCATTGAGCCTGAAGCTTATCAATTCAGCTAGGCTGGGTGGCCAAGGAGCTGTAGGGATTCATCTCTCTGTCTTCCTCTGACCCTAAGGCTGGGGTTAGAGCACAGGCCACCATGCCTGGCTTTTGGATCCTGGCTCTGAGGATCAGAGCTTAGGTCCCTGTGCCTGCCTGGAAGACACATTATGAGTGAGCTATCTTTCCAGCTCAAGGTATGATAAGTTTTGAACAAGTTTTAAAGCACATATATGTAGCTGGACTTAGCTTCTTTGTTCCACCCTTTATCCTCCCCCTACCCTGTTTCAGACCCTATCACTAGATTGGAGAGAAAGAAGGATCGAGGGGAGAGATAGATCTGTGAATCTAATTTCTTCTTGTTTCTTCTTTGCTTGTAGCTGTTCTTTGCTACTTTATGGGTTCTTATTTTTCCCACCCTTTATCCCCCCGCCCCCATCCTGGTTTCAGCCCTATCACTAGATAGTAGAGAGAGAAGGTTAGAGGGGAGAGAGATTTCTGAATTTAATTTCTTTTTGATTTTTCTTTGAACATGACTTCTAACAAACCACAACTAACCTTCCTGGAACAACCAACCACCACCCCCCTCTCCTACCAGGGTTCTAGCATTGATATACCCCCTGACAAATTCCCAGAATCCCAAACATCATACAATTCAGAAACTATCTGCAGCTGGCAAAACCATGCTTCTGCTAGAGCACAAGGCAAATCATAGTCAGCTGCTGCAAAGCAGCTCCCTGTCTCCACACCTGGGATTAAAACAAAAACTAGTCTGATAATGTTTCTACGCTTTTTGAAAAACCGAAATTCCAGAATTCTCACTGCATATATATTTTAGGATATGATTTCCTATAGTAAAACATTATTGATATTGAAGACTATCTCCAAACTTCTCTTTGTACACACCGACCTTCTATGCCTTTTAGAGAGTGGGCTATCGTTTACTGGTAGGCATGCTTGGCATGTGCAAGTCCACAAGTGAGACCCCCACTTAGCAAAAATTAAAAAGATAAACTATGCTTTTCTGAAAACAAAGTAAGCATGCTATATAAATCTTCTCCAGGACCATACTGTATCTTAGGTCCATTTCCCTTAAAGTCCTCATTAATAATGAAACAAAATAGAAGTATTATGTACACCCCACAAAATGTTATGCAATAATAAAAGAATCCCTGCTAAAAATCCTTGTTGTTCTGCAGATAAGATTGTGGGAAAATCACTGGTCAGGGCTTCACACCATGCATACCATACCAAAGAGAAGGTGGCGTCTCTGTGCATTTGAAGAGACTCTTCCTTATCTTTCACCCTCCACCTTCCGCCTGAGTTTCTCCAGTGGCTTCTGTATACTGACAAATGACCTTTGGGCTAGAAAAGTTACACAGTTCTCCTAACCTTTTACAGCCTCTAACAAAGCCATGTTTGTTCTGCCTGCTTCTCTGCTCTGTCCCTCTACTTGGCTTGAGCTGCTGGAATATTGTCACCTAACGATAGTGTCCCCGTGTGCCACACCCTCACCACACCCTTCTCGTACTGTTTTGGATAGAGGGACTTTAAATACACTTTTTAAAAAAACACCCATTTCAGTACAATTTGGGCCAATTCAATGCTTCAGATATTCTCAAAGTCCTAGATTATCTGTTACGTACTTGTACTAGAATAATCTACAGCAAAACAACTTTTATACTATTTTAATGGAGAAAACTATAATTTAACGAAAGTGGTTATAACACATTTTTTTTCTTGTGAACATAAAAGGTCTCTAAGCTTATCTTCATTTTGAGAGTATTATCGCTAGAAGAGATAATTTAAACACATTACTTGAAAAGCAATGGAAACATTTACCTACAGTGTATTTTTCTCTAAAGTTGACGAGAGCTGCATCAGAACTATTTGTAGTGGGAAGATGGATAGGCAAATATATTTCCTTCTACAGGAAATCAATAATGCACAGTTCATAAGCCAAGAGTCTCCTTATTTCTAGCATTAAATTAGACTGTATCTTAGGTTTAGTCGCCTTGCCTATCCTAGCAAAGCAGAGGCCAGAGCTTATAAATTTGCCAAATCTATACAGTGAGACTCATTTTAAAATACAAAGGGGAACAAAAGTTTAGTGGGACAAATAATGAATTTTTAGAAATGCGTTTCCTCTGGTAAGTATTGAAAAAGCAACAAAATATGACTTTTTGCAAAGGTTAAGAGAAACACTGACTATGGAGAAGATTTGAAAGTGTCAACTACATCATTTTATAGATAATAGAATTTGTTTGTTGATTGGACCAAACCATCCAGAATTAGAACTTCTGTAGTGTGTTATTTGAACATCCTGAGAGACGAATTCCCTGAGCTCAGTGTCCATGGTATGCCATTGGCCTATAGTGAAAATTTAGTTTTGAGAAGCCCTGTGTTGTGCCTAGTGCAGAGATGGCCGCTGCACATGTTACTCCTAACTCAACAGTGTCTTCTTGATGTCGACCTTCACAAGCTTCCCCACCATCTCCTCGTCCTCTGTGTTTCTCCTTAAGTACCAGTCTCTATTTAGTCAACATTGTAAGCTCTTTAGCCATTAAGATTCTTTCTATGAGTTTCTTCCTACAAAGTCCAGAGCCAAGATGGGGGCCTGACCTTCCAACTATGTGCTTTACCTCAGGTTTTCTTCTGTTTTCAGGGTATCTTATTTAGAATGTTTTTTAAACACCCCTAAATCTATTCCTCTGTAAGTTGTAGAATGTGTGGATGAGTCAATATGGATGGATGTGTAGTTCTATCTTCTAATCTCTATTTAAAAAAATACAACTTCCATAAGCTTGTCTTATGGATGTTAAAATAGTTATTTCCCTGGAGTTAGGGTTAAGGCTATGGTTCCTTCTCCAGGTTAAAAAGCACAAGTGTTTATGAAAGAGCCTTTACTTCTGACTCAGTTGTAGCATTTCTGAGTGGGTTTTCATGCCCATTGGCCCAGTTCATTTGCCCTCAGTACTGAATGTGCTCTTCAGTGCTGCCTTTACCTCAAGTCTGTCCCTGGCCACCTATCTCCTACCTCAGGTCCATTCTCCCAGGACTCACCTCCAAGGCCGCTGCTTCAATCCTCTCCTTCCAGAGTTTATCTTATCTATCAGGGAAGCCTCAAGATTCACTTTCTGATCTCTGATGCTAATGATCATTCCTTCAGACCAACCTTAACTCTTCCCACCATATTTGTATCTCAGTGTCACAAGACACCCCCCATCCAGCCTCCCAGATTCATCATCCTGTGAGTCCAAGTCCTTCTTTGGCTCTCCCAACCCAGTGCCTCCTTGGCTGCCCATCTTACACTGCAGAGGGTCACAGTACAACTCACATGAGCCATGGCTTGTTGGGTTTATTAAAGCATTTGTTCATTTCATAAATTCTGTTTCATCAAAAAATATAAAAAAGCCGGGCAGTGGTGGTGCACACCTTTAGTCCCAACACTTGTGAGGCAGAGGCAGGCGGATTTCTGAGTTCGAGGACAGCCTGGTCTACAGAGTGAGTTCCAGGACAGTCAGGGCTACACAGAGAAACCCTCTCTCTCTCTCTCTCTCTCTCTCTCTCTCTCTCTCTCTCTCTCTC
>NW_021604597.1:17206795-17231765 GCF_004785775.1 Grammomys surdaster | reverse complement strand
TCTCTCTCTCTCTCTCTCTCTCTCTCTCTCTCTCTCTCTCTCTCTCTGTCTATCTATGATATATATGATAGATAGATAGATAGATAGATAGATAGATAGATAGATAGATAGATAGATATTAAAAGCAGCTTTGGAATGGCCATGAAAGTGTGGGATTTCACAATGGAAGAGATCAGTATCAACTTTCAAACCATCTTAATTTTCATGATTATCGCATGTGTGTGCATGTGTGTGGAGGTGGGGTTACACATGCTATCTTGGTTGTGCGTGTGGAATCACAGACAACTGCAAATGTTTTGGCACAATCCCCAAACTAATTTTCTTCTAGATTTATCTAGATGTAGCTACTGATGTCGATGACTCTGTACCTTTTAAATTATTCCCATAAGCATTTTTCTTGACACTTGGAAAAAATAATTTTGTTGGCTTTTTCAACACTTGCTAGAAAAATGCAGTTCTAAAATCTACTGTTTACCACACTGCTCTTTAGTTTTCTATTTTTTTCTTTATTCAAAATATAATCACAATGGTTTTCTCTTTCTACATTTTACCTAAATTGCAGGATTTGAACTCAGGTTTCTGGGCTTGTGCAGCAAGTACTTTCACCCACTGAGTCATCTCACCAGCCCCCCGGTCAATGTTATTCATTAGTACTGGAAATTTATCTTTATACCCCCAAAGACTGTGTTAAGTACTCTCTATACATCATCTCCATCCCCATAGTATCTTCTACGGTAGGTAGGTAGGTAGGTATTTTACTGGTAAGGAAAATAGGTTTAGACACACTAAATATTTTACAGTCAGATTTATCAAGTTGGACTAGACAGCCTAACTCTAAACTGCTACCATCCTATATGAAATCTTAGCGATAACATTCTCTCCAAAATATACAGAGGGTCCTGACGCAGGGGCGTGCTATATTTGTCCTTGATGCAGTATCTCCCTTTATACTGAATGTTCAGTTACATTAAACTCTGAGATTCTCATTTGCAAGTTGAACACCAAAACCATTGTTCCCCTTTTAAAAATGCTAACAGGGCTTTTCAGATCTTTAAAAAAAAATTCTTTTAAATCCTGAAAATTAACCAAGTCAGATTTAAAAAGTGAAACAGACAGAAACAATGTGAGTCACATTTTCAAACCTCTTTTATCATTAAACATGTACGTAATCCTGCACGTAATCCCAAGTCATTGTAGGTGCCCACACAAGCTCTATAACTTTTTTTTTTTTTGAGACAGAATTTCTTTGTATAGCTGTGGCTGTCCTGGAACTCATTCTGTAGATAAGGAGGCTGGCTTCCATCTCACAGAGATCTGCCTGCCTCTGCCTCCTGAGTGCCGACATGAAAGGCGTGCACCCATATCAGGCTTTTATGATATTTTAAATAATGGTTCCTTTAAATAGCAAATTTAAATTATTTTGTTTGTGGGGAGAAAAGTAAGGCTAATGTGCACTAGCGCACCTCCTGATTCAGGTATACTGTCTCCATCAGAGTGCACAATCCACCCACACTCAGTTGTTCTGTACTTGTGTCTGTCCTTCACTCATTTCCTCATCACCCTGGTCAGGTTTCCAGGACCAAGCTATGCAGGATGAGGCATCTGGCTAGTACTGTTGAAGTTATTACTGCTTTATCATGATTTAAAAATGAAATGTCACCTCCACAGAATGTGCCATTATAGTCAAAGACGTATACATGCCCATATTTTATTTTGTTTGGTTTTACTCCTTAAGCATGTCTATATCACACAAATAGTTGGGAGTTGTTATAGATATTACCCAATAGGAAAGGCTGAAATGAAAATTGGTACCAAATGTTATAGTACAGACAGCTAGAAATGATGCTCTTCAGTGCATCATGGTGAATTGTATGGTACACACTTGTAACCTCAGTGCTTGGGAGGTGTAGATAGAGTATCAGAAGTTGAAGTCATCGTTAGATACATATGAATTTTAAGACCTGGGATACATAAAACCCTGTTTTTAAAATCCAGGAAGGATGGAATAAGGAATATAGAAGCTCTGAAAGAAAGATAAATGACTATCTTAGAAAGAGATAAATTGGTGAATTTTTGTAAGTCACTGTTTCTAGGGAAACATGATCAAATATTTACGTGTTCAAGATATGAATCAACAACAGAACAGAGTAAGTCTACTGTCTGAGTTAGAGTTTTATTGCTGTGAAAAGATACGATGACCACAACTCTAATGAGGGACGGCATTTAATTGAGGCTAGCTTACAATTTCAGAGGTGTAGTCCATTATCATGGCAGGAAATATGGCGGCATGCAGGCCGACAGGGTGATGGAGACGAAGCCGAGAGTTTTATGACTTGATCAGCAGACAGCAAAGAGAAGACTGTCTACCACACTGAGCACAGCTTGAGCATATATGAGAACTCAAACCCTGCCTACACAGTGATGCATTTCCTCCAGCAAGGCCATACCTACTCCAACAAGGCCATATCTCCTAATAATACCAACCATTCAAACAAACATGTGAGTCTATGGGGGCCATACCTACTCAAACCACCACATTCTATTCCCTGGCTCTCATAGGCTTGTAGCCATAACATAATACAAAATGCATTTAGTCCAACTTCAGAAGTCCCCATAGTCTATCATGGTCTTATGGGTGTTTAAAAGTCCAAAGTTCAAAGTCCATTCTGAGATTCATGCAACTGTAATCACCTATACTAGCAAAATCAAAAACAGATCACATACTTTCAACATATAATGGCAAAGGATAGGCATTACTGTTCCAAACATAGGTAACGGAGCAGAGTGAGGAACTACTGGACCAAAGCAAGACCAAAAACCAGCAGGGAAAACTCCAAATTCTGCATCTACATCACAAAACACTCTTCAGATCTCCAACTCTTTTCATCTTTGTTGACTGCAACAGATTCTCTTTCTCTTGGGCTGGTTCCACTTCCAGTTAGTAGCTTTCCTTGACCGGTATCCCATGGTTCTGGCATCTCTAGTATCTTTGTGGTTCTAAGGCAATACATGCTTTACCTTCACAGTGTCACACACTGGCCTCTCTGGGCTTCTATGCAGGGACACCACTGTCACACACCTGGCCTCAATAGCTTTCCTTACTTGTAAAGAGAGATTCCATAACCCCTTCCTTCTATTCTTGATTCTAAAGCCAGAACCACATGGTCAAAGCTGCCAAGTTCTGCTGCTTGCTGGGGCTGGAACATGACCCCCTATTCAATTACATCCTCACCGATGTTTTCTATAATTTCGTTTACTGCTTAAGCTTGGCTGTCCTGGAACTTGTTCTGTAGACTGACCTTGAACTCAGAGATCTGCATGTCCTCTGTCTCCTGGGTGCTGGGATTAAAAGTCTACTACCATGCCTGGACCTAAGCTTTTCTTTAATTTTTTTTTTCACAAGATGGAAGTTTAGCTGGGTGGGATCTTGCCCTGAAGTCATAACTCCCGTAATTCCATTTACTACTTCAATCTGTTTATCTCCTTGAACACAGGATTTAGTTCCATACCATTTCCTGGTGCCTCTTTAATCCTTGAAACATACATTTTGCATTTTTTTCCACAACTTGTTCTGTTTTATCAAAGATGGTCTTCATAAGAGCGAACTACAGGACAGAGTCTATATTTGACTATTTTGAGATTTCCTTTGCCAATGCAATTAATCTAAATCTCTTCACCTTAGCCTCAGGCAGACTATTTGGACAAGGTCAAAAAGCACTCACATCCTTTGCTATATCACAAGAACGATCTCTGATCTCTAGGCAACTTACTAAGTTCTTCTCCTCTGAAACCTCTTGAGCCACGTCCCCACAGTTCAAAGCACCTTTAGTACCACTGTCTTCCAGGTTTCTACTAGAACTCCCCATTAAGCGTCAGAGCTTTTAACTGCTTTTCTCATTCACAGTCCCAAAGTTCATATTCTCCCAAACAAAAACAGGGTTAGGCCTGTCCCAACAATACCCTAGTCCCTGGGACCAATTTCCATCTTAGCTAGGGTTTTACTGCTGTGACTTTTTTGTAAAGATTTATTTTTATGTTCGTTAGTGTTTTTGCCTGCGTATATATCTTTGTGAGGTGTCAGAAGCCCTGAAACTGGAGTTGTAGACAGTTGTGAGCTGCCATGTGGGTGCTGGGAATTGAACCTATGTCCTGTAGAAGAGCAGCCAGTGTTCTTAACCACTAAGCCATTGCCCCATCCCCCACAGCAACTCTTATAAAGGACAACATTTAATTGGGATGGTTTATACTTTCAGAGGTTTAGTCCATTATCATCATGGCAGGAAGCATAGCATATAGACAGACACGGTGCTGGAGATGGAGCCAAGCGTTCTACATCTTCATCTGCAGGCATCAAAAGGACTAACAGTGAGCATAGCTTGAGCCTATATGAAACCTTAAAGGCTGCTTACACAGTGATTCATTTCCTCCAACAAGGCCATGCCTACTACAACAAGGCCACACCTAATAATATCCTATAGGCCGGCCATTCAAATACATGAGTCTATGGGGATCATATCTATTCAAACCATCACAACTATCAAAGTCTGACTTGGTGAACAGATTCGTTTATTGGGATTACTTATGGGAGCTCAGATGACTCAATGACAGCCAAAAGTCCACTCCAGTATGGGTAATGACCCTGATGTGCCACTAGTAGACAGCTTGACAGCTCTGAGAATCTCTTCTCAGCAGTCTTCACAACTTATGTAATACTGGGGAAGCCTGTGCTTTTGGTAAACACTTTAACTCTATTCCACTGTAAGTTGCAAAATGTGTGGACGAGCCAACAAGGGATAAATGCATTTTATGTTCTGTAAAAGAATACTAGTTCTATTTCCGATAATTTGTCTAGTGAATCTGGTAAGTTACAGAGATATCCTGAGTCTTGGGAACTGTTTGCTTCCAGGGGATTAGGGGAAGGAACTTCCAGGAATTGAATGTTTGAAAGGCAATTGCTATACAACAATCTTCTAAAGCATAAACCAGAAGCAGCAAGAACTCCAAGAGCCCTCACAAAGTAGCTGAGAACACTTAAGATGAAACTGGGACCATAAAAAGGCAGAAGCTTTCAGAATACTCTCATAAACACAGAAAGAGACCAGTGAACAAACAGATAGCAAGCGGACATAATGGCCACAGAACTCCTGGAACCATTCCAGAGAAGAATCTAGAACCAGAATCTAACAGACACGAGGAAGCTGCTGCATTCCTAAAACAAAATCAGAATTCATGGAAGACCCAGCAGTTCTCAGAGCTCCCACAAACACTTAAAAGGAGGCTGCATGGTGATAGTGTCTATAGAACAATAAGGAATTTTGTGCTCTGTGTTTTCCAGACCTCGAAATCAGAACTATGAGGCTTCTAGGGACAACTGGAAAATGCTGTAAAAAAGATCAAAAAGGTCCCAAAGCTAGCTGAAGTCGTGTCTCCCAAGTGGAGATGTGTGAAAAGCCAGTCTTTGCCCAGGAGTTTGTTTAGGCTGCTCAAAGAGAAAGCAGAACCCAGGAAGACAGCAGAAACTAAGGATGCTAAAACAAAATGTCCTCCATTTGAAAACAACCCCATCCCAGCCTACTAGCTCTGATTTCCTGTAACCAATACTTTCAACTTTCCGAAGTCAATACCATAAAAAGCCTTCCCGCCCTCTGCCCTTGTGACTCTCCCCCTCCCCCAGCCCTATAAAAACCCTAATCTGTGAGAGAAGTTGGCTCTTTAGCTGTCTCCTGAAGAGGCTTCTGAAGGGTCTCATGAACCCTTCACAGGTCCATGTAGCTGGTGAGCTATCTCATCTGTCTTCTCTTCTTACAAAGGGACCTAGAAAATACCACAGCAAATAGTGGAACCAAAAAAAAAAAAAAAGAAAAGAAAGAAAGAAAGAAAAAAAGAAAGAAAGGAAGGAAGGAAGGAAGGAAGGAAGGAAGGAAGGAAGAAAGAAAGAAAGAAAGAAAGAAAGAAAGAAAGAAAGAAAGAAAGAAAGAAAAACCCAGGAAAGCTCCTGGGAAGAAATGTCAGTCACTTGAATCTTTGACAACAGTTAAGAAGCCTCTGAGATCATCTCTGAATCCAGGGGAGATTGAAGAAGAACGAACAGGGAGACCTAGAGAAAAGGACAACAGAGGAGAAGCCTTGATCAGTGTCCAGAACCTCCTGACAATCCCAAAGTGGAAACAAGAATCACTAGAGAACATCAAGAGACTGCTGAAAACTCCTATGGTAAGTGCAAGAGATCTTGGAGGCATTACAAAGCTTATAATGAGGTTTGGAGAACTTGCTTATAGCAAGAAGCTCTTATCATGGATTCAGATATAACAGAAAAGCAGCAGCAGAACCGTTGTCTAGAATGTAGGCATACATTCATACAGAATTTCTGTAATTCTTTCAGTTCATGTTGCTTACACATGTTTTCAGGCAAAAGCACATTGATAAACATCTAAAACACTAACCATGTAAAACACTGATTGTCTTAGGGTTTTATTGCCTTGAAGAGACACCAAAATGATGGCAACTCTTATGAAGGACAACATTTAATTAGGACTGGCTTACAGTTAAGAGGTTTAGTCCATTATCATCATGCTGAAAAGCATGGTGGCACACAGACAGACATGGTGCTGGAGAGGTAGCTGAGAGTCCTACATCTGGATCCACAAGTGTCAGGAAGTGACAGCCACTAGGCCTGGCTTGAGCTTTTGTGTCCTCAAAACCCAGCCTCTAGTGATGAACTTCCTCCAGCAAAGCCACACCTACTCTGGCATGGCTACACTTCTGAATAGTGCCACTCCCTATGACTCTATAGGGGCCATTTTTACTCAAACCACCACACTGACCATCTATAATAGTGACTATTTAATAAAAGTGACCATCTATAACACTGACCATTTATAACATTGACCATCAAAAATACCAACCATCTAAAATATTGGCCATCTAAAACACTTTAAAATGAAAGAAAACCTTGAACCAAGTAAGAGCTGTTTTATTGAAACAGTCAAGCAATAGAGAAAAGTTCAGTTGAAGACTTTTTGGGACAGGGACATGCAGAACAGAACCCTAAGAAAAAAAATGGTGTTTGCAAGTCAAATGGTGTTTGACAGTAGGTGTGGAGACATGCCTCATTCAGCAAACACAGAGAGGGATGAACTAGGATCCCGGTCAAGAAGACTCTTGTGATATTTGTGAATATGAATCCAAAATCAATGTCTTTGAAGCTGGGAACAAATGGTAAAGAACCTACAAGACAGTGCTAGTCATTAAACAAGATCACCTCTCTCCCCCCAAAATGAGTTTTAGAAATGTAAATATCTGTCTTTTCAAACCGTGGGCAGAGATGAGAGTACAGAATTAGGAGATTAATTTTCAAAAGGCAAATAGGAGAATGTCCCTTTGTTCCAGTCACAAATACAGGACTGGTAGATGATAGCAAAAGTCTTAGGTTGCCTCTGTGAGAAGAAAAGAGTCAAGTAAAGATGGGAGATGTTGTGAGGAGCTTCCAAGAACAAGGCCTGGAAGACTGATCTATGAAGCAAGACACTGAGTGGAACACGAAGGGAGAGGCAAATGTGTCATGAGGCTGCAGAAAGCTGGCAGCTGGCTAGTCCAAGGTTCATGGGCATCAAGGAATATGCCACCCTGGTGAAATGTCCTGACTTTTGCTTGGTTGGTTTGTTTTTCATCAACCTGACACACACTAGAGTCATCTGGGAAGAAGGAGCCTCAGTTGATAAAATCTTTTTTATCAGGTTGCCTGCAGGTAAGTGGGGCATTTTCTTGATTAATGATTGCTCTGGGAGGACCCAGCCCACTGTGGGTGTTACTACTCCTGGGCAGGTGGTCCTGGGTTATACATAAATGCCAGCTGGGAAAGCCAGGAGGAGGAAGCCAGTAAGTAGCTTTCCTTCATGGTTCTTGCTCTTCTCCTGAGTTCCTGGTCCTACTTATTTCAGTGATTGACTATGACCTGGGCAGGACCTGTAAGCCAGATAAACTCTTTCTCCTCGAGCTGCATTTGGTTATGGTGTTTATCACAGAAGTAGAAGGCAAACCAATGCAAAGAGTTTGCATCAAAATTAAGCCTATAAAATAAGAGATGACACCTTTAAGACCTAGAAAAATAATCAAAATTAGTTTTGATTTGGTAACAACTTGGACTGATAATAAAAATAAAACACATACAAGTTGAAGAACACATGAATAAATCTGAAAGGGTCTAATCCTTGGTCTAATGAAGCAAATGTGACCCATGAGGAGGCAAAAGATAAAATAGTTCTTTGGACAAAAATTTTAATGAAGCTCTTAAAATTATAAGATCATGTGGAAGCATTAAAAAACAGTCAGGGGTGACTTCTATTCTAGCCAATTAAACAGAGATACTGCAAATACCCAGGTCACTCCCTCCTACAATCCGTCTCTCTATCCCCCATCTCCTTCTCTTTTGAGCAGGTGGGCACCCCCTGGGTATCCCCCTACTCTGGCATATCAAGTCTTTGCAGGCGTAGATGCATCCTCTCCCACTGAGGCTAGGCAAGGCAGCCCAGCTAAAAGAACATATCCCAAGAACAGGCCTTTGGGAGAGCCCCCGCTACAGTTTTCCAGGATCCATATGAAGACCAACTGCACATCTGCTACATATGTGCAGGAAAGCCTAGATCCAGTAAACATATGCTCTTTGGTTAGTGGTTCAATCTCTGAGAGCCCCAAGGGTCCAGGTTAGTTGACTCTGTTGGTCTTATTGTAGAGCTCCAATTCCATCAGGGGCCATAATCCTTCTCCCAACTCTTCCATAAGGGGGAGTCTGCAAGTGCCATCCACTGATTGTCTGCATCTGTCTAAGTCAGCTGTTGGAAGGAGCCTCTCAGAGAACAGCCATGCAAGACTCCTGTCTGCAAGCATAACAGAGTATCACTAATAGTGTCAGGGATTAGTGCTTGCCCACGGGATGGGTCTCAAGTTGAGCCAATTATTGGTTGGCCAATCCTTCAGTCTATGCTCCATCCCCCGTCATAAGATGGGATCTTTTAACCAGGATAGCAAATAGACTGTTGGTGAGCCAACATGGGTTTAGCCAATACTTAGGTAAAGCAGTATGTGCTAAGGAAACCACAAAGCAAACTGAGAAAAATTGAGCAGAAAGATATAGCGATATATGAAGAAGTAATATATGCATACAGTTTGGAAGCAAAATAAGGTCTCTGTTATGAAGCAAATGCAAAAGTCAAATTCTTTTCCCTAATATAAAAGAGAACATTTTTTTGGAGCAAGATAGGAGAAGTGTTGACCATGCTTTCCAGAATATCTAGATGAAGAGCAATAAAGAGATAGCAATAAAGAGATAGCAACAAGTCAGGGGCCATTGTGTTTAAGATCTAAAAACAGTAAGATCCCATCTTTTACCCAAAGTGTGGGGGGGAGACAGAGAGACAGAGACAGAGAGAGAGAGAGAGAGAGAGAGAGAGAGGGAGGGAGGGAGGGAGGGAGGGAGGGAGGGAGAGAGAGAGAGAGAGAGAGAGAGAGAGAGAGAGAGAGAGAGAGACAGATACATAAAAATTAGAGGGGAAAAAGTTTAATGTTTAAAGAGAAAACACTTACTTGGTTCAAAATATAAGCCTATAGAAGTCCCATGAGAAGAATAAACAAAGAAAATGCTAGAAAAATTACTTATTTGTAAGAGTTCTGGTCAACAGGTGAGGTTTTAACTAGAGTGTTGTTGAATTACTGCAGTGAGAACCAACTGGAAGTGCTTCTGAGGAAAACCTAGACACAATGCAGAGCCAGAGCACAGGAGAGAAGAGAGAAGTAAGATATCAAAATAAGGGGGATGTTCAACCCTATTTACCTAAGAAGTTTAGTGGGGGAAGCTGGCACTATTTGGGCTACTGACAAGCATAAGTGTTACCTCCTACCCTCATGATGTAATTCTTGTGATAAAATTAAAGAGAATTTTGTAAGTAAAAGTATGTAAGTAAAATCAGGCTCTATATGATGTTTATGAATAACCAAAGTACTGGTTTATTTAACATTTGATGATTTTTATAGCATTTTAAAAGGGAGCACTACATCATCATTTCTGTGATTGGCCATATGAAAGGAAGGAGGGTTTGTTCTACTGTCAATGCGTCACTTAGGAGAGATTACTCAAAAATTCAACACATACACTGCTTCTCTCAGCCAGGAAATCCAGGTTATTTACAACTTATGAAAAGCCATTACAGAATACTGTATAAATCTGAACATCACATTCATGCTGATAACATATCAGTTTCAGCTCTGAATTGTTTTATCAATTCCACTTGAGAGAAACTATATACAAAATAGGATATTGAGATACTTATCATATTGCCTTTTAAACTGTTAAGAGAAGCCATTTCCTTTATATTGCCTTTGGCCTTTACAATTGCATTTCCTTTTCCTTATATAGTACCTTCATGCCCTTTGGCATAATTGCAAATGTCATTTTGCATGGTTGGAGTACCCTTGCATTTGCAGAATGTGGCAATTAATGGCTTTTTAAAACTCATTCTATCTCAAAAGACCTTTTCCTTTGGTTATGATATTGAACTCTCATAGCAATTTGCTTTTTACACAGCTCGTGATCACACACACGTACCATATTTGTATGTATATGTTAATCTAGCTTGTACACTTCTGTGTTCTAGATGAGTTACCATACTTGGAATTATCTTTTTCTTTTCTTTCTTTCTTTCTTTCTCTCTCTCTCTCTCTCTCTCTCTCTCTCTCTCTCTCTCTCTCTCTCTCTCCCTCGCCCCCCCCCCCCCCCCCCCCCCCCCCCCCCCCTCTCTCTTTCTTTCTTTCTTTCTTTCTTTCTTTCTTTCTTTCTTTCTTTCTTTCTTTCTTTCTTTTTCTGGCAGGGGATGGTGAGAAGGAAAGGCCTGAGCTTTTTCTAGAAAACATGGTACTCTTGAATTTATTTGGCTAAGATATATATGCCCAGAAAATAAGTTCATTTTATCATTACTGATAGCCATGTACAACACAAATTTACCATATCTGAGTAATATAAATATATAATTCAGTACAATTATGTTTGGTTAAATCTTGTATCATTTTCAGTTAATAGAATCTCAACTACTAGTGCTTTTCACCTGTCAGTTCACAGTATAGAATGGCTTTTCAACAGGAGATACATATTTCACATTTTAATATGGTGTTCCACAATAATAAATCTGATAAAATTGAACAAAGAGAGCCAGGTATGGCGGCTCACACCTACAATTTCAGGAGTTGGAAGACAGGGCCAAAAATACTGAGCTAATTTGAGGTCAGCCTGGGTTGCAGACAGTGTCCCAGGGCAACCTGGCTAACAAACTGAGATCCTGTCTTTTAAAAAGAAATAAAAATGCACAGAGAAATAGTTTAGTGTTTTTCTGCTTTAATAACACTTCAGATGATTTTCTTTGATGACAGGATCATTAGCCTTGAGAAGTTTAAAGCAAACCATTCTTTTATTATAAGTTATACATTAAAAAAGTTCCCAGGACCTCAGACTGTTTCAATCACCTTAAAAGTTAAAAGTAATCAGATAATTTTTAAAAATACAAATCAGACAATTGAGGATTTCTTAGGCCCACCAGCTTCTTCAGTCATAGAGCCATGTGGATAATCTGTCTTGACAACTGATACTCTTCACACTTCTCCAGGGGAAGCTGTACTCCTTGTCACCCTTTCCTTTCACACTAGCAGCAAGCTACCACAGCAATATGGCATACAATGTATATAGTGTACACGGACCGTAGTATATGCACATTATACATGATGCATTAAAATATATCTATTACCCTTTGCTTAAAGAGGATGTCCTAGAATGGCAGATCTAATAAAATGATACTGCTTAATTTTAATAAACATAGGTTGGGTGACTACATTTTTGCTCATTACTGCAAAATTTCAGGTTTAAACAAAAGTTGCAAGTCCGTTTTTATGTTTATAATTACATTGCAGGATGAAAAATAGAGAAGAAAATACAGGCACGCCATCTTGCTCCATGGTGTAAATTACTATACATCATACACATCCATGATCCTTTTACATATGATTCCATGATGCAGTTATGATCATATGATTTACATATGATTCCATGATGAATGATACAGTTAAGAGCCAGGCTACACAATGTACACAGTTATTATAAAAAGTTATGTATTATGCTTCAGTACTAAAAATAAAATATATTCTCAAATAGTGAAAATAAGATATCCTTCATGTTTTTATGTCACATTTCCTGCTTGACCCTGCCCTCCCTTAATAAAATGATGTCCAACACTGTATTAAACAGTGACAGCATGTGGGCGATTGCTTGATGATAACTGGCCTAAAACAAAACTGATTATCTTGTCAATTTGTTGAATTGTCTAATGCATGATAAAATATAAAAATAAAAGACAAAATAAACAGTTTACATACTGAAAAATCAAAGTCAGTCGGTACCATATTACAAATATGGTCTGGATTAATTAGTTGCTACATCTTGAACAGATGCAGCCACTAAACCATCCATCATAGTACCCCTTCCCCAATAAAATTGTGAGCCATCAACTGTAACTATTTGCTTGGCCAGGAAGACACCAAAGGATTTTCTGGGTCCTTCTCAAGGGATCCCCTCACAGCCAAGCGCTGCTTCCACAGACCCGCATGCAGCAGTCACTGGTCGCGGTTCAGAGCTAAAGGCTCTTCACCATTATGTCCTGGGAGACTGTGACCCGTCCACGCAGGAGAGCAAGGAATGGACTTGCTCTCTTTCGAAACCTTTTAACCTTAAAGCAAGCCACTGGTCTCTAGACACACCAAATGGTTTACGCATTCTTTTGGATTGGAGAAGCAGGCACTTACAGTGAACACAAGGGGAGGTATGGCAGAGGGCGGGGACCACTGTTCAAGAAGAGTTAGGGGGCTAGTCCAAAGCTGTTGCCCCGCCGAGCTGCCAAGCCTTGAGCCCGAAGAAACATAGAATAACACAGATTCCCCGGGAAGCGAGAGGGAGGGGAACTGACCCCGACCCAGGAGCGGGGCTCCAGGTTGTGCAGGGATGCTAGGTGTGGTCAGAGGCAGTCAGTGGCGGCCTCCAACACACCAGCTGTTGCGTGCCGTACGCAGCCCCCAACCTTGTACTGTCCGGGCGGTCCCCGTGAGGCTCCCTGCGCTCAGATGAGCGGGAAACGGCCCTGGCCGCCGTCGGTGTCCCCGGCACTGCCGCCTCGCGGGCAACCGAGCACCGACACGGGCAACACGACCTCAGCAGGGCTGAGCTGCTGCAGCCGCATGGACTCCTCATAGGTGGGCAGGTACTTGACCTCCTCGTAGCTGGGCAGCTGGAGAAAGGCCGGTGACACCACGCGCAGCTCGTGCTCCGAAACGCAGGAGGGAGGCAGGCGTCCGCCACCTCCTCGGCCCCGACCACCGCCACTGTCCAGCAGTGAGTCCTGCGAGCCCGCGGCCACCTCGTCCCGCAGCAGAGCGGGCGAGTCGTCGTCGTCGTCGTCGGGTGGCCCCGCGGTCCCAGGCGGTCCAGCACCCCCGGGAGGCCCCGGTCGTGCCTGACCAGGTCGCGCCTGGCCACGCGGGTACCTGCGTGGGCTGGGGCAGATGATACGCTGCAGGAAGTAGCCGATGGCGAAGAGCACCAGGAGGATGAGCAGCCCAGAGAGCTTGCGGACGAACCAGCCCACGTTGTCCAGGAAGGCGTGGAGCGGCAGCTTGCAGCAGCGCACGGCCGTGGCGTTGGCCGAGTCGCAGCAGCGCTCCCGCTCACCGCACGCCAGCTCCGCGCAGCCCCCGCCGCCCCGCGAGGGCGCCACCAAAGCCAGCGCCAGCAACAGTAGCAGCGGCAGCAGCGGCGGTGGCGCTGGAGCCACTGACAGGCCCTCGGCGGTGACCCCTGGACCCCACATGGCCGGCGCAGATCTCCGCCGGCGTCCGGGACCGCGAGGCTCGGAGCTCCGTCTGGCCCGAGCGCTGCGATGGGTCGCGCGCGCGCCGCCTCCCGCGCCCCGGCTACCTGCGGCCCGAGCGGTGCTCACTTGGCCACACTGGGGCGGGAGGAGGAGCCCGGGGCGCGCCGAGGCTGCGGGAGGCAGCTGCTGCTCACCGCTGTGGCCGCCTCGGGAGCCCGTGACCTGGAGCCGGAGCGCCTGGGAGCCAGGGTCCCCAGCGAAGCGTGCGGAGCCGCGAGGATGAACAGAGCCAGCCTGCGCTGGGTCTCTCTGGGCATCTCGGCCGGCCGACCTCTTCTTCCGGCACCTGGGTACCCCGCGGCGCTGGAAGGGTTAAGGCTGAGCTCTCAGCCCCGGAGCCCCTTGATCTTGATTAATTCAGCCGGCGCGCTCTTCCCCGCCAGACGGGCGGGGCGCGCTCTCTCACTAGCGTAGGTGTCTCAGTTTTAAGTGATTGGATATCCCCGGGAATATTATTTAAATTGACTCGGACCGGGTTCCGCTTACCATCTTTCTTGTGATCTTTCTGATTAAAAATGGATGATGGCCCTTAATGGCCAGTGCAGCCCCGTTGCTGCCCTAAGGTTCCAGGGTGGGAACTGCTGGATAGTTCGGCTGACAGGTAGGTCCAGGTTGTTGGGGAGCCGGGACCCTAAGAAACTCCAGAACAGGTAAGAATTCTTTGGAGAGGCTCAAGTTACAGCCACAGAAGTAACCCCAGAGGGACAGAGAAGCACTCTGCTGAGGTGACCCTGCTCACCAAGGAGAGGAGAGAAGACCCTTATTTCTCAGAGGCTCACCCGACCCAGCCCTTTGCTTTCCAGTGCTCAAAGAGGACAGCAGAGTTGTGGGGTGCAGGGGCTCCCTCCTTCAGCATAAATAGCCTATCTGCGATGGTGGAGGGGAGCGGTAAGCGGTTGGCAACGTTCCTGAGCCCGATCTGAAGGTCTTTTTCAAGGTTATTCATGTTTGCAAAATCTGACTTTAAAGGAAACAAGTACTGTGTTTCCACTTAGTGCTTGGGTCAGTTTACCTTCGTGTCACCAAACCCCGGAGAAAGGCTCAGTGTATCCAGACCCTTTGGGCACATCTGCGGGTGGTGGAGCCCCTGAGAAAGACACTTTGGCTGAGGCAGTATAACACACACACACACACACACACAGTTACACAGAAAGACTCACTGAAGAGAAAAATTAATAGGGAAATTTCAAGGCTGGTGTGAGAAAATAAGTAAAAACCGAAGGACATACGGTGTCCGAGCAGACTCAGCTATGACCCAAGCTTTCTCTCCTGAATAGAGAAGTAGACCAAGCAGAACAGGATGGGTAGGGGTGGTGTTGACGGAGATGGACCATGGCCTAAATGAAAAGTCTTCTAATACTTCTTTTGGTGAGAACACCTTGCTTTGCTTGAACTTCAAAAGGATGCTTTCTCTTCTAGGAGAAGTGTCTGTGAAACTTCCTTAAGCACAGGCATTTACTACATTCTTGTGAAGCCAAAGCATCCTCTGGCTACGATCTGTGGGGAGAACTGAGGCCTAGTCCATAAAGCTTCCAAGCTATAGCCAGACAGGGGGATGGAAGATACTTACTTTGATACAGTGTCGGTAGTATTATTTTCTGTTTCCCCATTCTTTTGCTGGATGTACATTGAGAATGTATACTGAGTATGTTCTGTATTTGGGGAACCCTGCTAATTGATTATAAATAAATAATAGCCTCCAAAGAGTGGAGTGACCCAAGTTCTGCATACCAGTTTCAACCTATCAGAGAGAACAAATGCCAAATGTCTTCCTTCTTCATAACTTGACCAAAGCAAAGATAAAATTGACATGTTTAATAGTCTCAGACTAAGGGAAGTCCATGGCTTGAGATGGACTGGAAGTTCAAGATGAGAGAAATGCAAGAATCTCCTTGGGCTTTTAGAATCAGGGATTAAAAAAAAAATCCCTTGGGGATTTCTGGCAGTCCTAGCAGAAGCAATGGCAGAAGGAAAGGGGATGGGGTGGGGTGTGTGTGTGTGTGTGGGGCTCTGTGATTGATGAAAGAGGAGGATGGCCTGCTTGGTGGTGTTTTGAAATTTGAATAAAAAGAATTAAAAATTTAAATTACATTTTATATATTTATTGGGGGGTATATAATCTTCTTCTCCCATAAAAGTCCCAGGAATCAAACTCACATCTCTGGCCTTGGCAGTGGACACTTTTACAGTTCAAGTCGTCTCACAGGTTCCTAAACAACAGCATTTAACCTGCTTCGTTTCTGTCTTCTTTTAATGAGTTAGAATTTTTTAAGACACAGAGAACACAGGCCTGGTATAAAATAAAACACGGAGAAGCCTTGCTTCCAAGAAAGCGAAGGATGGGCTCTGGAAACTGAGTAGAGAGTGGAGTCTTTATTTTTGCTTTCCAAACCGAAAGTCCCAAAGTGTCGTATCTTAGACCGCTCTGCAGAAACTCCTGATTCCCAGGGCCCTTCATTTCACCTAATCCATCTTTATTTTCAGAGTAATGTATTGTGTAAAGCTTTTTGAAGAAAAGAAAAGCAATCTGAACACATACAAAGCCTCACAGGAATGTATTCATTCCTCAGATCCTTTTGTTTATACCTAACTTACAAATGAATAGAGCAGGAAGATAGAAGGTAATTACATGTTTCATAGGAAAAAGAGTACATTTTGTTAAAATGTGCAGTAGATTTTGTTAATAAGTATACCAGAGGGGGGGAAAGGATAGTGAAAGGTGACTGATTTTAATCCAAAAACTCATGGTTTGTTGGAATACAGTTTGGTAAAAATTAAGAACATTATGGGCTAAGGAGATGACTCAGTTGGTAAAATTATTGCTGTGAAAGCAGAAGGAGCTTGGTTTGGATCTCTGGCGGCCATTTAAGAAGCTGGATGTGTCAGCACATGTCTGAGGAGGTGAAGAAAGCCAGGTCCTGCAAGCATGCTAGGATTAGCTCTAGGTTTAGCAAGAGACTAAAAAAATAAGGTGGTTATCGATTAAGGAAGACACTGGATATCAACCTCTGGTTTAGGCATGCACACATACACTTACATATATATTCATTCTCTCTCTCTCTCTCTCACACACACACACACACACACACACACACACACACACACACACTTAAATTAAGAACATGAGCTGAGCTGGTCATAGTGGCATATGTGTTCCTGGAAGCTGTTCTGACAGCTTGAGCTAAACCAAGTGTATCCATCATGAATCCATCATGCATGGCACATCATACTAGAACAGAAGGTCATTTCCTCTCTCATGTGTGCTGCCCATGGGTTCTTGCCTTCAGGCCTGAGATACAACAACCCTAACCTTCTCATATGCCTTCTTCAAAAGGTCTAGGCATGGGCAGTTTGGAACATGAAAACAATCGGACTGTAAGAAGTTCTTGGGGTGTGCAGCATGGTCCTTCCTATTGATATTCTATTACTATAATTGATTTATTAAACACCCTCCTTTTGTGGCTTCCCTTCACTTGTAACAAGTCTTCCCTGAGTAACAGTTAAGGGGTTTGTGTATATTTGCATGAATGTGCCTTCCTAGAAATGACTTGTGACTTGAGATAATCTGCTTGGGTTTGTTTGGATTTTTAATATCATATTTCTCCCCTTCCTCCTTCAATAAATATTTGATAGGCCCTTATCTGAGTTAAGTACTCAGTCCCACTCTGGAGATGTTATGAAATCAAGCCTTTCTCTGTCCTCTGGGAGCTCACTGAGAGGGGTTAGGATGCAACAGAAAAACAGTCAAAATAATGAAATGATAGCCCATCGATGAATGCTTATGATGGAAAAGTTCAGTACGCTCAAAGGCTTTACCATGGCCTGCCATGGGAATGACATTGGCTTAGAAGACCTTTCTAGAAAAGATCTCTGTAAAACAGAACTAAAAGCAGGAGGCAAGAATCTTCTAGGCAAAGTAAACTTTATAATGATAAGTCTCCAGGGTAGCAAGATCCTTCATCTGTCATCTCTAGAGTTTGGAAAAAGCACTGTTGCTTCTACTGCAAGATTTGCTGCTATAGACAGGTTTTAAGTAACTAAAGCCACCCCTACAGTCACACAGTCTCAAATCCAACTTTCTTCCATCCCTAGGTCTAGGTGGTGATGGTTATCTTTAGTCCCCTTAGACACCAGGAAAGATATCGCACAGTTTCCTGTTCTTCCGGTCTTCCTGCCCTTGACTGGAGTATAATTCAGATTTCCTCTTCAACATTATGAACTCCCGACTAGCCAGCAAAAGGCTTCTTCATGCTACATGCTAGGAGAAAAATGGAAGTAAGATATCCTGACTTCTGTTTAACTTATGTGCAAAAGGAAATGGAGAACTTGCCCCAGGATGGGAGTTAGAAACCAAAGGTTGAAAATTACAGGCCCTTATGAACATAAGGGTCTCACTCTGTAGCCACAAGTTGGCCTTGAATTCACATTTGTATTTGCTTTTGCAGTTTCTCAAAGAGCTTTCATGAACACTATTTTGTTTTTCTCTTCATTCAATGTCTATAAGATAGGTAGCTTACTATTATCCTGTTACAAGCCAATATTTGTTAAAACACCTGATTTGGGCTGGAGATGTAGCTCACTGGGAGAATACTTGCTTAGCATGTGCAAGGTCCAGGATTCAGTCCCTAGAACCAGAGACAGACAGATGGACAGACCTCCACCTGAATCATGGAATAAATTAGGGATAGCACTGAAAGTAGACCTAAGGCCTATCAATCAGTCTCTCTCGAAGGGCTAAGTGGGCAGCTTACCTCCTATTGGGTTGGACTAGTGCAGGGAGGGGCATTATTCTTCACTTTGACAGCTCCTGGAGCGTGGTAAATGATAAGACTAATGAGGAAAGTGGGCATGGTGCCCTTTAATCCCAGCACTTGGGAGGCAGGGGCAGGTGGATCTCTTGAGTTCAAGGCCAGCCTGATCTACAGAGCAAGTTGTACGACAACCAGAGCTACACAGAGTAACCCTACCTCCAACCCTCCCCCAAAGACTTGTGAGGCTGAGGCTGGAATTAGTCTAGACCAAAAAAATAAAGTTCTTCTGAAGAAATAAAAATCGTTCAATAATTTATTTTATGTGTTTTTATTTTACGTGTTTTGCCTGCGCGTATGCCTGTGAGAATGTTAGATCTTGAAGTTACAGACAGTTGTGAGCTGCCATGTGGATGCTGGGAATCGAACCCAGGTCCTCTGGAAGAGCAGTCAGTGCTCTTCTCCACTGCTGAACTATTTCTCTAGTCCTGTAATAGAACTTGTATGTCTGTCTGTCATTTTGTGGCTACTTTTAGTAACCCATTACTAATGCTTTAGGTGACGATGTGACAGACCATCTGTTTTTGCTTCTATTTCTACAAACAACTTCTCTTCTCCATTACAATTAATCCTCACTAATGAATCAAGTCACCTAATGTGTAATAAACCAGAAATTCTAAATACTTTTGATAAGAACAGATTGGGTTCTAAAACAAATGAACATGCAATATTATTTACTAATGACTTACATTTCTATATATGTCATTTATTTTTGCTGCAGGGATTGAACCTAGGGCCTTGCACAAGCTAGGCAAGCACTTTCGCTTCTGAGCTAAACCACCAGCCCTGAATTTTTTTTTTAAAAAAAGGTTTATTATTTTATGTGTTTTGTGTGTGTGCTTGACCACATTTGCGTGCTCCTTGGTATATGCATGAGTTACATGAGTATATAGGTGAATGGAGAATCCAGAAAAAGGTACCCAGATTGCCTGTAACTCCGGTTGCAGGCAGTTGTGAACCACCTGATGTGGGTGCTGGGAACTGAACCTGGTTTCCCTGCAAAAGCAGTGAGCGCTTTCAACTGCTGAACCATCGCTCCAGACTCCAGCCCCAAAGCTTTTGCTCCATACTCATTTACTACGGCAACCTTGTAGGAGAGGCTGGTAACATTCACTTTATTGCTGACACTATGAAAACTAAACCATAAGCATTATGAGAAATACTTAGTGAGGC
Source organism: Grammomys surdaster (assembly GCF_004785775.1). Classification (NCBI taxonomy): domain Eukaryota; kingdom Metazoa; phylum Chordata; class Mammalia; order Rodentia; family Muridae; genus Grammomys; species Grammomys surdaster. The sequence goes on along the minus strand of NW_021604597.1, from coordinate 17,211,823 downwards.
CCTGGCTGTCTGAAATTAGAATTCCAGTTATGTTAACTGAATGAGTTTTCTCTCTTGTGCTCATTTGAAAATTGTTAGAACGTTCAAGTCAGAATATATTTTTCAGAGGCTGATGGAGTAGCCAAATGCTCATGTTGGCAGAAAAAAATCATACAGCATGAAATTATTTCATAAGAAGAAATAGTTTCATGAGGTGAAACATTTTTATGGTCCATTATTTTCACTTGAAGCTGGTAATATCCCTTTTGCCTCCCTGTAACAAGGGGAAATTGCTTATTACACCCCTGCCTGTTCATTCTTTGTAAACCTGGGTGCACCGTGCAGTGACAGTTCATGCTCCGCCTCACCCCCCACCCAGCTCAGATTTTATACTTACACTAGCACTGGTGGCATGACTCTGTCCTCATTGCTGGGCCAAAACACCAGTCACAAACAACTTAAAAATGAGAGGATCTAGTGTCCCAAGTACCAAAGGATTCAGTACGCAGTTCTTGGTTTCACTGATTCTGGGTCCCTGATGAAGCAGAACATGATGTGGTGGGACCACATGGCAGTGAGTACTTAAGTCACGGTGGACAAGAAGCAGAGAGAGGAACTCAGATCAAGACACAGCCATCATGATCTCATGATCTGGCTACTTCCTCCAGTAGGTTTGACCTCCCAAAGCTTCTGCCATCTCCCAAGACTGCACCACGGGTTGGAGACCAAGCCTTCAAGAGAAGATTTTTTTTTTTTCAGGGACGATTTCATACATAAACTATAGCTAGGGCTGTGGTTCCTCTAACCAGCTGAATGTAATAAACTAATCATCCTCCAAGACATCTGTCTTCAAAGATTTTGAAGCTACCCCACATATTTGAAATTTCTCCCAGCAATTCTCATCAAAGACTTATCCAATCACGGATTTGAAAAGGCACCTCAAACATAATCTTAACCTCCTTCCCAGCTTCCTACCTCTTTCCTGCCTGCTCCGTTGCTTCAGTAACTTGCTACCTGATCCAGCTGCTCAACACATTGCTTCTGAGAAGTCACATAGCTTTCTCTGTGAGTGCCAGTGGGAATTCTCTCCTTGTCCCTACAGTTAGAAACCATACACGACAATGTCTTGTATGACATCTCTTTAAAGCCTTATGTGTCCCCAGCTCCACCTTCCCCAGCTAGAAGCTATGCACCTCTCATCGTGGGATCCTTTAGCCCCATCTCATATGTGAGGTGATTCTCATCTTCTCCCTCATATTTGTGGTGGCTATGTACACATCATAACTGTGGTGGTTTGTATATGCTCGGCCCAGGGAGTGGCACTATTAGGTGTGGCCTTGTTGGAGTAGGTGTGTCCTTGTAGGCTTGGGCTTTAAGACCCTCATCCCAGCTGCCTGGAATGAATATTCTGCTAGCAGCCTTCAGATGAAGATGTAAAACTCTCAGCTCTGCCTGTACCATGCCTATCTAGATGCTGTCCTGCTCCCGCCTTGATGATAATGGACTGAACCTCTGAACTTATAAGCCAGCCCCAAATAAATGTTGTCCTTATAACACTTGCCTTGGTCATGATGTCTGTCCACAGCACGAAAACCCTAACTAAGACAGCAACCTTAGAAGTTTTAAAAATAAGCTTCTATTAGTGAGAGGTCTGAGTTAGCCAGAACCAGACTGACTCCATGACAGGCTGTAAACTGGCAGTTTGGTAGACTAGGCCTAAGTTTATGTTTCCTAGAAATGAGAACCCAGATCCAGAAACCTGTGGTCAACCAATCTGCTGGCAGCCAATCTGAGGACACATTGTCATCTAGCCTGAAGTAAGAATAGGTAGAATGAGTAAGCAACCCCCTGAGAAGTCTCCAGAGCCTAACTAACTGTAGAATCAGCCGGACACCTAGAGATAGAGCTAACTAATCAAGGTAAAAGGACACATATGTCTCCCTGGAATTCCCTTAACTGACAATAAAAGCCAGGCCTATGAGTCCACCAGGGGTCTCCATTTCCAAATGGGGAGACCCCTACATGCAAAGAAAAATCAGCAAAATAAACACTCTTTACTATGCTATTTGAATCTGGGGTATCATTCTTTGGCAATTCTTAGAATTAGAAATGAGTGCTATTAGAAATTCATGAGGCAAAGTTCTCAGATGATGGCTTTTAGGCACCACCTTAGATCTTATTGTTAAAACAATCTTCCTGAATACATGTCATAGACAGACATTACCCATGCATGTATAAGCTCACCTGGGCTGAAATGAAAGCCACACATCCATGAATGGCTTGGAAGAGTTAGACAGCCATGGCCACACTGAGTTGTTCATTGTGCCACAGAAAAAAAATTTTTTTTGCCTATATTTACAAAATAGGATTTTTAGTATGTATTTTCCTCCTGAGTACGAACAATTCTATGGTTCTAATATCTGTAAAATGCAGTGTTTTCTGTTGTTTCTTTTTTCAACCCCAAAGTGGGTTTCTGCCATGCTATGGGGACCTGGGGTTTGGAGAGCAAGCATTGAATTAGCCTGTGATTTGCCTCCTGAAGCCCAGATGCTCCAGCTACAAGAAGAAGGAAATTTTACATTTATGTTGTCAGCACCTGAGCCAGTCTCGAAGGCTTTGTTTTTGTATTTCTTTCTTAACCTTTTGAAGCTCAGCTCTGGATCAGAGGGTGGCTCAACCTTGGAGGATGTGTTTCCCTGTGGGTAGAATTTTGACTGCGTTCTGCCAGCGAGATAGTAGACAAGTCAGGCAGGCAAAGTGGGATTCTTGCAGCTCTCTCGGCTAGCTGATGCTCATGATTCTGCAGGGACCATACCCCAAGGTTTGCTTCGATCAGTGGCAGTCTCCAGGCTACCTATTCTTGCCCGCACAGATTCTTAGCTCTTCTTGTAACTAATTTCCTGTTTTAAATTCTTTTTGTTTTAAAAATTCAGAGTGTGTTTTCTTTTTTGAGCCCTATATTAATTACTCATCTTGTCGATGTGATAAATTAACTGACGAAGGCAATTTAAAGGAGAAGGGTCTATTTCAGATCACAGTTGGAGGGGGGCAGTCTATCACCATGGGAAGACATGGCAGCAGGAACTTGAGGTAGCTGGCCATATCACATCAGGGAGCAGTGAATGCAGCAAATAATGACTCTCAGTTCACTTTCTCTGTTTTATTCAGTCCAGGATTCCAGCTCAGGGAATGATGCCTCCGATGGATAACGTGTTTTTCTCACTTCAACAAACCTAATCTAGATAATCCTCAAAGACATGCCCAGAGGCTTGTCTCCTAGGTGATTTTAGATGCTATCTGGTTGACAGACAACACTAGACATCACAGATTCTGATTGCTGTTGTGCCTTTGAACCATGTTCTCAAAGTCTAGAATGCAAAGACTGTGAATTATCCTTTGATTCTTCGGACTTTATGTTATTTCTCTTCCCCCTGTCAACAAAGTGGAAGAAAGTTGGCCGAAAATACTAGGTACAATAAACAATGTACCAGCTATGGGACCTTGGGCATTTTATCTCTTGGTTTGTGATTCTTAATCTGTGTTACAAAGAGCACAGCACTGGTACCTCATAGAGATTTGAAGATTAAGTAGATGGATACTTACTAAGTGCTTAGAGCACTCTTGGGCACAGTGAGTAATTCGTGAGTGTTAGCTATAATTATTATTTAACCACAAAGAGTACATACCTCCTCCTTACTTGGCTGTTAGTTTGAGTATTAAAATGGTGAGCTACAAAGATAATTTTTTGAGGGTACTCATTAATTAGATTTGCAACTTATCTTCCTGAGTCATCTACAGACAAATGAAACCCATTAACTGTGTAAAATTTAATATCTGGCTCTCAGTTTATCATTGGCAATACTCTAAGAATTAGTGTTTGAGAAACACAGTGTTTGAGAAACAGTTGGAGGTACTGGGTCTCCTATGAAATTCTCCTTTTAAATGATTTATTTTGGAATTCCAAGCCCTACAGCTATTTTTACCTTATGTGCCTATAAACACTTGATTCTTTAACTTCATGGTAATTGTGTAAGTGGTTGTGAATACCTTTCTGGTTTTGTCACTAGAAAACGTGGAGCTAAATTTAAAGTTGTAATATTTATGTTGGCCTTTATTTTTATATTTATTCTTCTACCTTAATAGAATCTTATTTTTTTTACTCTGTTGAGGATTGATTGATTGATGATTGATTGATTGAAACAGGGGCTCACATAGAATAGGCTTGTCTCAAAAACTTGCTATGTAACTGAAGATGACCTTAAACTTCTGATCTTCCTGCTTCCACTTCTCAAGTTCTGGGACTGTAGTCATGTACCACCATGATGAGATTGTAGTCATGTACCACCATGCTGAAACTGTAGTCATGGACCACCATGCTGGGACTGTAGTCATGTACCACCATGCTGAAACTGTAGTCATGGACCACCATGCTGGGACTGTAGTCATGTACCACCATGCTGAAACTGTAGTCATGGACCACCATGCTGGAACTGTAGTCATGGACTACCATGATGAGATTGTAGTCATGTACCACCATGCTGAAACTGTAGTCATGGACCACCATGATGAGATTGTAGTCATGTACCACCATGCTGGGACTGTAGTCATGGACCACCATGATGAGATTGTAGTCATGGACCACCATGCTGAAACTGTAGTCATGGACCACCATGCTGGGACTGTAGTCATGGACCACCATGCTGGGACTGTAGTCATGGACCACCATGCTGGGACTGTAGTCATGTACCACCATGATGAGATTGTAGTCATGTACCACCATGCTGGGACTGTAGTCATGGACCACCATGCTGGGACTGTAGTCATGTACCACCATGCTGGGACTGTAGTCATGTACCACCATGCAGGAACTGTAGTCATGTACCACCATGCAGGAACTGTAGTCATGGACCACCATGCTGGGACTGTAGTCATGGACTACCATGCTGAGACTGTAGTCATGTACCACCATGCTGGGACTGTAGTCATGTACCATCATGCTGGGACTGTAGTCATGTACCACCATGATGAGACTGTAGTCATGTACCATCA
>NW_021604597.1:17202060-17206785 GCF_004785775.1 Grammomys surdaster | reverse complement strand
GTAGTCATGGACTACCATGCTGGGACTGTAGTCATGTACCACCATGACGGAACTGTAGTCATGTACCACCATGATGGAACTGTAATCATGTACCACCATGATGGAACTGTAGTCATGGACTACCATGCCTGAATTATGCTGGTAATGGGACCTGGAGCTTTATGTGTGCTATGTAAACACTACACTAACCAAGCTGTACACCTAGTTATTTAGTTCAGTCTTTATGAACTAAATTCACATCTTGCCATTTATATTCATGTTATAAGTGATGATATAATTCTTTGTGATAAGATATAATATAAATAACACTAACTTTGTAGGCTTTTCAGAATATGTTATGATTATTTTTAGCACCAAACTGCTTTTAGAATATAGTCTCAATACAAAAAATAATCACCTTCTTTATTATTTTTTTCTCAGCTGTGCACATTCAGGCATGCTCAAGGGTTTTGGTCACATGTTGGTCATTTTATTTCAGATTCAATTGTAATAGCCTTTACTAAACTTTCATGGGGCATGAAATCTGTGGTATGCTATTCTTGATTAGGAAAAAAAAATAGTTTGTGGTCAAGTCAGGTTAGGAAATGCCCAGTGAACTTAATTACCTCAACATTTCCTAGAACCTTTGCTTTGTTGAGGAATATTGTGATAAAGAAACAATGCAGGGAAGGGCCACCCCAATGTAAGTGGCCAAAAAACCCCTCAACTTCCTCCTCTGTAATTTTTTTCTTATATGAAATTCCTACTGTACTGAGTGTATAGGGCTCTCTCTCACTCATAGGGTAATAGCTGTCACAGTCTTGCTTCTATGGGCTGGTGCTTTTCCATAAGAACAAAATGGCTGTTAGGGTTTGCACAGGAAATGTCTGCCTTAGCGTCATCATGGTTTTGAGCACGTGGTCCCCAGTAAGTTCTGGAAGGCCATGAGACCTTTAGGGGTTGGAGACTCACTGAAGGACGTGAGATTCTCTCAACAGGCTTTGAGGTTTAACTCTGGCCCTGTTTCCTACCAGGTCTCAACTTCCTGGTCCAGGGACATATGAATAGACAGTGTCATACTCCACTGCCACAGCATCAAGAGCCATGCTCTCCCCACTGTGATGGGTCCTCTCCTTTGTAAGTTGCTTATTGTTGGGGATTGGTATTCAGCATCAAGAAAAGTAATACAAGCAGTCACTCACCATCAGTTAGGAGTGTTCCCATGACGAGCAATCCTAAGGACACTTTAATTTTTTTTTAAAAAGGATTATAATAATAAAAGTCAATTATTTAAAGGTAGATGCACACTTTAAGGTATTTTCACTGTTTTTGCCTAAAATCTACTAGTCTAGGCAGAAATTCGAAGGCCTCATCATTCATTTGGGACTACAGCTGTTGATACTAGGCAGCTATAGGTTAGAGATAGACAGAGCTAGGTTAGATATGAGGCTAAGACAGAGTTAGAGGGATCAACTGAGAATTTTTTGATTGACATGCTTGGGAAATAAAAGGAATTACTTTCCAGCGATTTCAGTATATATAATCCTCAAATACCAGACACAATTTTATTAAGATTGTCAAGTCTAATCTATAATCAAGCTGTTCAGACAGACATTTTGCCTTGATTTCCTATTTATTAAAGCGGAAGAAAAAAGATAACACTAAGCAAACCACGAAGGATGAGCGTCTAAGCGTCTGGGTTTGGTTCCACAGTGTAGCAGGTCGGCACCAGCATCCTAGATTCCTGTTTATATGATGTATATTCTCTCAGAGGTGACAAAATCATGCACTCAGACAGACCTGATTTTAAATTCAGTTCTGACACTAGCTCTGAAATCTTGGGTGGGCCACCTAGTTGCTCCAACGTCAATGCCATTTGACCAGTGGCATTTACTATTTACTGTGAGAATTGTGCTCACGGGGGTGGTGCCCATGAGGCGAGCAAGTGGACGTTACTTAGCTCTTGCTGAGGAGGCATCGTGAAGCCCCTGGGCCCAGCCCAGCCCCAGCAGGGTAGAGACGTAGACAAGCTGTGTTTCATACCCTCTGTTCAGATGTAAAGAAAGAAGGAGAAAGGCTTTCTTGTCCCCAGTATATTTTTAACAACTGTGTTTATAAACTCTTTTCTTTAAAAAAAAATCTACTTATTTTTATTTATGTGTGCATGTGAGGTTTTAGCCTTGGTAGGCCCATTTCAGCATATATGCAGCTTAGAGATAAAATCACACACTCAGATAAACCTGATTTTAAATTCAGTTCTGACACTAACTCTGAAATCTTGGGTGGGCCACCTAGTTTCTCCAAGTCTTACTTCTGTACCCTGTAAAATGAAAGTAGTAATAAAATCTAATTTATAAGGGTTTTATAAGGATTAAATCATAATCCAAAGAGCTTGGTGCATAGTAAGTGCTCAGTAAATACATTATTATAGAGAATTTAGAAGAAAATGAAATTCAAGAAGAGCCATCTGTTCAAGGTTACAGAAACAGGAAGAGCTGTGATTCCAGCTCCTGTGCTCTTAGTCACAGTAGGAAAGCCATAGGGGCCCTGGGCTGGGTCAGCAGCCTGTCTGGGGTGTCTCTGCTGATCCTGCCCAACAATACTCTACACAGTTCTACCGCTGTACCAGGAGAGAACTGTGTGTGTTTTGAGGGTGGGGGTATCTGAGTGGTAGTTTCAAATTCAAACCCAAGTGTTGCCACTTAGGATATGCCCATGTCAATGGTTCCTAACTCTGAGAACTGTGCTCACTGAGATTGTGTTCACTAAGTAAGCAAGTGGATGTTAGCTCCTGCTGAGGAAGCATCATGGGTTAAGCCCCTGAGCCCAGCCCAGACCCAGCAGGGTAGAGGCTTAGACAAGCTGTGTTTTATACCCTCTGCTCAGATGTAAAGAAAGAAGGAGAAAGCCTTTCTTATCCCAGTATTTTTTTTAACAACCATGCTTATAAACTTTATCTACATAATCCAAAATAAAATATTTAAGCTGCTTAATAGGTTCTTAAAAGCAAAGATTTGGCAAGCTCTTCAGAGTATGTTTACTGCATCTTAGGTTTGTAGTTACAGTAAGCCAATATGTATTTTTAGATGGAATTTGAAGTTTACACTTACATATTAGCTGCATAAAAGAACACCAGAGAGTAGGATATTCCCATGATGCCCCCCAACAACATTTGCTATTCACTACCATTAATTGGGAATAACAAAAGCATCAGATATTATAAAACTGATATCTTGGACTCTGGGGAAGGGAGGGACCCTGGGGAGAAGGCTGCCCCAGCACTGGGATGAAAGCACATTGTCATTGAAGGCTGGGGAGGAGTCAGGAAAAGGACAGAGCTGTAGATGGTTACAAAGTACAACAGATCTTATGATCCATCCAGCGCAGTAGCTGGGTTTGATGGGGCACATATAATTCCAGCACTTTGGGAAACCAAGCAGGAAGATAGCAGTGGGTTCCAGGCCAGTCTGGGCTAGATAGTGAGTTGAGCTGCAGGTTATCCTGGGCTACAGTGTAAAACCCTGAAATAAAAAGGAGATAAGGGAAATAGAATAGATAAATAGACATCAGATGTTGGTGTCCATACATCGTAACACTGAGTAGGTAATTCTCCTTTCCCCAGATCTATGGTAATATAAATATCTCCTTGCCTCTTGACTCTGCTATGGCCTTCTCCTATGCTAAGAGTTATGACTATCTTTGATATGTTCCATTTTATATGGTTATTGTTTTGTTTTGAGACAGGCTTTTATTTGGTAACTTAGGCTGGCTTTGAACTTACAATACTGCCCAGCCTCCCAATGCTGGGATCATGGGTGAGTGTCATAAGATCCATTCTATATATTCCTTACAACCTCACCTCATCTGGAATTCACAGCTTTCCCTTTGAATAACAACAGAAAACAAAACAAAACAAAAAAAAAAGAAAAGAAAACAAAGAAAAAAACCCAAGAAAACCAGCAGAAGTGAGTCAGGATGATTTTCAAGGCTAGATTATAAAATACAATATGGCTTTTCCCTCCCACTTCTTTCTCCCTTCCCTTTCTCCCATTCCCCCATTTTCACTCCCCCCCCTCTTTTCCCCCTCTCTTCTTCATTCTCTCTCTAGATTGGACATAGAGAGAGCCCCCATGTAGTTGACAGCCCTGCTCGGTTAGGTCTTTAGTCAATACCCGGGATCATGTGAGTAAACTAGCCTGCCAAGAAACCTGCCCTCACATCCCCTGAGGACACTGGGGAACAGTCATACTGCACCACTGTCACAATGCTGCATTCCAGTTCCTGGACCAGGGAACCAAGGGACAGAATATGTGGCTATTATTATTTTAAGGTGATTTACCATAAAACCTCTGGAATCAAAGTGAGTTCTCTCACCTCAGCCAAGTCTGAGAACCCCTGAGGCCATCAAGTGTGCCACGTGGCCATCTGTCTAGGTAACTCAGCTTGTCTTCTATCCAGTGATTACTGCTCTAGAAGCTGTCCCCAAGCACAGCCTCCCCCCGCCCCAGTGTTACTATTGCAGTGGGCATAATTAAAGCCAGTTTAGGCTTGGGCACCTTCACACGTAGCAGGAGAACTCTGATCAACTCTGCAGTCAGCTGGAAAGAACCTGAAGGAGGAATGTGATGGACAGTAAGCCCATGTTCTGCAAGTATAAGTGCCTTCTGGGGCCTTTGGTGTGTGCGTGTGTGTGTGTGTGTGTGTGTGTATACATATATATCATATACATATACATATATACATATA
>NW_021604597.1:17201748-17202050 GCF_004785775.1 Grammomys surdaster | reverse complement strand
TATATATCATATACATATACATATATACATATAAATGTGTGTGTATACATATATATCATATACATATATACATATAAATGTGTGTGTATACATATATATCATATACATATACATATATATATAAATGTGTGTGCATATACATATACATATATATCATATTCATATACATATATACATATAAATGTGTGTATATATACATATACATATATATCATATACATATACATATATACATATAAATGTGTGTATATACATATACATATATATCATATACATATATACATATAAATGTGTGTGTGTATA
>NW_021604597.1:17201206-17201738 GCF_004785775.1 Grammomys surdaster | reverse complement strand
TACATATATATCATATACATATATACATATAAATGTGTGTGTGTATATACATATATGCGGGGCACAGCCTCGCCGAAAAGGAGAACGCCACGCTCAGGATTCTTCTGACAGCAGTTTTATTGTTACAGCTCTTTTAGATAGCAGTGTTACAGCTCTCTTAGATGGTAGTGAGGCGAGGGACCCCAAGCCCCAAAAGCCTGTGGCTTATATAGAGCTTTAGGAGACGTGCCACACACTCATTGGCTCTTATGATGTCGCCAAATTAGCATACTGGTTTTCGCGCCTTGCGCAGGCGCACATTCAAGCAAGGCTCGCAAGAAGAACCAGGAAGCAGGAAACCGGCGCCATGTTGCTATGGCGAACGCGGCTCCTAACACATATACATATATATCATATACATATATACATATAAATGTGTGTGTGTATACATATATATCATATACACATATACATATAAATGTGTGTATATACATATACATATATATCATATACATATACATATACACATATAAATGTGTGTGTGTGTATATAC
>NW_021604597.1:17144612-17201196 GCF_004785775.1 Grammomys surdaster | reverse complement strand
CATATACATATACATATACACATATAAATGTGTGTGTGTGTATATACATATACATATATATCATATACATATATACATATAAATGTGTGTGTGTGTGTGTGCATGTTACTTTTACCTATCACACACAATTTCCAAACAGAAGGAAGAAAAATAAATCTTAAAAAGTACATATCAGTGTTTAACATTGTGTCTGCCACTGCCTTAAGAAAGCCACACCCATGAATAGTTTGTTACTCCTTCTAAGAAGGACCAAAGCACCCACACTTGGTCTTCCTTCTTCACGAGCTTCATGTGGTCTGTGAGTTGAATCTTGGGTATTTCAAGCTTCTGGGCTAATATCTAATTATCAGTGAGTGAATACTATGTGTGTTCTTTTGTGATTGGGTTACCTCACTCAGAGGAGCAAATATAGAGACAAAGTGTGGGACAGGAACTGAAGGAGGGGCCGTCTGGAGACCATTCCACCTGGGTATCCATCCCATGTGCAGTCACCAAAGGTAGACACTGATGTGGATGTCAGGAAGTGCATGCTGACAGGAGCCTGATATAGCTGTCTCCTTAGAGGTCTGCCAGAGTCTGACATATACAGAGGCAGATGCTCACAGCTAACCATTGAGCTGATCATGGGGTTCCCAATGGAGGAATGAGAGAGAAGACTGAAGGAGCTGAAAGGGTTTGCGGCCCCTTGAGGAGAGCAACAATACCAACCAACCAGAGCTCCCAGGCTCTAAACCAGCCTGGGAGCACATAGGGAGGGACCCATGACTCCACCTGTATATGTAGGAGAGAATGGCTTTGTCAGGCATAGGTGGGAAAGGAGATCCTTGGTCCCATGAAGGCTGGATGCCCAGTGTGGGGGAATTCAAGGGTGGGGAGGTGAGAGTTGTGGGCAGGGGGAAGGTGAGGGAACATCCTCATAGAAGCAGGAGGAGGGGGGATGGGATAGGGAGTTCCTGGGGGGGGCGGGAATGGGGTAAGGGGATAACATCTGAAATGTAAATAAAATATCCAATTTAAAAAAATCACACAACAACAACAACAACAAAAAGAAAGTCACACCCAAGTAAGGCTATAATACCACACCAAGGAAGTAAGGCTGTCCTTACTAGCAGTTTGTAAGGGATCTGGAATATGTAGGTTAGTAGGTGAATGTTTTCTCCCAAAGCAAATGGAGGGTCTGCTGGCTTATAAACAAAAAGGCTGAGCATCACACAGCTCATGAAATTTCCTGTGTCTGCTTCCTGGGGCCAATTTTAGAGAGACTGCAGAGAAAAACATGGGTGACCATGTGACTATGCCTGACTTCAGCCAGAATATCCCCAGGAGATATGAATGCTATAATGGTCAGGAGACAAATGGAATTAATGGAGCAGCAAGGTTAGGACTTGAGAGGCCCTGATCCCTCTGAGCCATCTTCCGTACGCTGGTTCAAGAGTGGTATAGTGTATGTATTAGGCATACTGAACAGTGTGTTCAGTATGGTGTTTTTTTCAGACTGTGAGTATCTCACCCTAGACAGGGCCTTTGTGGAATACAAGAGGCATTGTTCACGGGCTTTTTATGAGTTACTTAATATGAAGATGGAAGAAGCCAATGTGATGCTTTTATTTTATGGGCACTTCCCAGTGAGGAGAGAGGGAAGTTGATGAGAGTCCATTATAGATGCCATCCCAGAGTGACACAGATGACGAAGCACTGGGCTGTGACAAGGTCATTAGTAGAGGGCATATAAGCCTCGAGAGCAGACAACTTCATAAGCTCAGTGGATTTGCTCAGCAATGTTGTTCTCGATTTCAAGAAGTTCAAAGCAGGTCCAGTCTCCACTAAGCAGTGATTTGGAAACCCTGGTTCTTTTCGTCTCTCGGGTCTTTTATCTTCAGTCTCTCTACCAATTTGCTAAAAGCCTGGGGAGACTGAATGAGCATGCAAGAGGGATGGATGGTTGTACGTTGAGCCAGGTGTGTGTGTGTGTGTGTGTGTGTGTGTGTGTGTGTGTTGCATTGACTTGAAATCATGGAACTACATCTTATTGCAAAAGAGGCTGGGAAGCAGACTGCTACCATGTACTCGAGAAGCTGGGAAACAGGGCTAGAGAACTGCTAGCCAGTGTCTTCCTCGGAGAAGACAGCAAAGGCCAGTTCAAAGATGTAGCCTTGATTAATAAAATCATAAGGGGCTGTGGATGTGGCTCCCTTTAGAGTGGTTTCCTAGTACCCATGAAATGCTGAATTCATTCTCCCACATCATACAAACTAGACATGGTGACTTGTGCCTGTAATCCCAGCACTCAGGAGCCAGGAGGATGGGAAGTCCGAGGTCTTTCTAGACTACATAATGTATTTGAATTCAGCCTTATGCTGGCTAGATTTATGTCAACTTGACACAAACTATAGTCAGCTGAGAGGCAGGAAGATCCACTGAGAAAATGCCTCCATGAAATCAAAATAGAGCCTGTAGAACATTTTCTTAATTAGTAATTGATAAGGAAGGGCTCAGCCACACCTGAGCTTGCATTCTTGGCTTCTATAAGAAACCAGACTGAGCAAACTATGTGGAACAAAATAGTAAGCAACACTCCTCCATGGCCTCTTGTATCAGCTCCTGCACCAGGATCCTGCCCTGTTTGAGCTCCTGTTCTACCTTCTTTGGATGATGAATAGCAGTGTGGAAGTGCAAGCTGAATAAACCTTTTCCTTCCCAACTTGCTTTTGTTGGGTCCTGATGTTTCATAATAGCAATAGAGACCCTAACTAAGACAAGCCTGAACTATAAGAGACTCTGTCTCAAGTCAAATCACATCAAAATGAATACAATCTTAAGGCCAGAACAGGATCTTACAGTTACTGAATGCAGCCTATTTACTTCCATTTCAAGTCAAGCCAATGAACTTTGCAGACAGTATGCTAGCCTCTGTGAGGGCACTTAAGGAGAAACTGGGTCCAGTGTTACCATTGCCTTGCCTTGAGGAATGGCAGTATCATTGGAAGGGGACAGATGTATGTGAAAAAGTGTGAGGCAGGATGAGTGGTTGCTAGGCAACAGAGGAAGCCTCAGAGATGCTCAGTTTAGGTGTCAGTTGAACACACGAGTGAGAAGATGGTGCTCTGGATAGTAACTTTGATCACCAACATTACTTTCTAACAAGCAATTCTCAAAGTTTGACGGGTTAATTAATTTAACCAAAATAAACCCACTCACGTCCATCTCCAGATGGCTCTAGAGTCAGTCAAGTTGACCATGGGCACTAAACATCTCAGGGAGCTTCATCATCACCTTAGCAGTTAAGGCTTTGTTTGGCTTCTGTGTTTAGATGGTGTGCCTTTCAAGGTTTTCTTCATCATCAAATATCAGCATAGACTAAGTTCTACTGTTTACAAATCATGATTACTTAATTGGATAAATTTGATTGAAGATGCTCTTTGAAGTACACAACTTGTGCATTCACTCACAGGGCCCTGAAGGGTCCACTTCCTTCTCTAGAATCTCAATCATGGACTTTTTCTTTCTAAGGTATTTCACAGAAGGCAAGGAACTAGAATGGATTATAGGGATAATTTCATCAGGGCTGTGGACTGTGGGTTCCCTAGAAAAAGAGCAAAGGGAGACACTAGATTGGCCTACTGATATGAGCTTAGTAGTTCACCAATGGCTATCTGTATGTTGCAAAGGCTGAGAACTCAGTGCATTAAAACGGATGCTTTAGCAAGCCCAATCTGATGCTGAAGTCTTGGGTAATTCCTGGAGACCTGCCAGTCTTTATTCTACAGTGTAAGTCTGGAGAAGCTAAATTCTGGTGTCAGCAAACGATAGCAACAGGAGCAACAGCAACAAGGTAGACAGATTCACCAGCAAGGGAGGAAAGCAGGCAGGCAAAAGCAGCACCTCTATTCTCAGATATCTTTATATCACCACAGGAAGGTGGTGACTGATCTAAGAGAAGGTTTTCCCTCTCTCAATTAATCCTTCCAGAACACCCTCACAGAACCACTCAAAGGTCTGTTTCTTAGTGGACTTCAGATCCAATCAAGTTGATAATAGATTAACCATCACTGGATAGCAATGTATACATACATATTTTAAGAAGGAGCCCTAGCTTTCAGAAAATCCAAGAAGACCATAACTCAAAAACATTAGAATAATGTCCAGTTTTACTCATGTCTCTCAATGTTATAGATGCTGGAAGCATCAGGTTCTCACAGATGCAGGGAACATTTTAGCTGTTAACATGTTCAGCTGAAGTGGTGGCAGAGCTGAGACTTAGAAGCAAGGCTGTCAGACTCCCAAGTACTTCCTGATCTCTAGGAAAAGCTGCCTTTGTGTTCATTCCCCCATCACAGTTAGGACCACTCCCATGATGCCTCTGCACCCCATGGCACTGGCCTCTGACACCTGCTATAACCATAACTTTGAGTGAGGTTACCCTGTGCAGTGGACTCTAGTGAGAGGGCCTTTTTAGGGATGAAGAAGTGGCAGTTAAGAGCAATGGCTACTCTTTCAGAGGACCCAGGTTTGCTTCTCAGTACCCACACAGTGGCTAATGACCATCTGCAGCTCTAGTTCCAGGAACCAAGTGCTTCTTTGGTCTTTGCGGGCAATGTATGCAGATAGCACACAGACATATATGAAGGCAGGACACTCATACACATTAGATGGAAATACAAACTTTAAAAACATTTTTAAAGAGAGGACCTTGCCTTTCTGATATCATAGTGGCTCAAATGGCCAATTGTTTACCTTGTACCACTGACATGCAGTACAGTGAGCCACCATGTACAAACTCCAGTTCTCATAGGAAATCACAAGGGTATAACATGGTTATGGACCAACTGTGAGATTCAGTACTAGTTATTAGAGTTCAGTGTTTTATGATCCCCAACTATTGTGCCAATCTAAAACAAAAATAATTTGAATAACTTTTTGACCCACATAACTTAATGCAATTTTAAAAAAAGGTATCTATCTGACTGTCTGTGTGTGTGTGTGTGTGTGTGTGTGTGTGTGTGTGTGCAACAGCATTTGTAGGTGGAGGTCAGAGGGCAGCTTGTGGGAATCAGTTGTCTTTACCTCCATGTGGATCCCAGGGATCAAACTCAGGACATCAGGGTTGGTAGCAAATGCTTTATCTGCTAAGCCAACTCACCAGCCAAAGTAAAAACAGTTGCTTTAGGTTACGTATATATTTGGGTAGATAAATGAGCAACTCATTCCCAGCTTTCAGATAGGAAGAAAAAAGCCATAAGTTCATACTTTATAGAAACATAAAACAGAGAGAAATGAAAGTTTTATGTTTTAGGTTTTCACTCATGCCAGTGCAAGGCAGGAAGTAGCCTATCATAACTCAAGCTATTTGGTAGTAATTATCCTTCATCTGCTAATTTCTAGGAAGGAAAAAATATGATTTAGATGTGTTTCCGCACAGCTGTTGATTAGGCATAATGGCAGAGTAATCATGGGCGAGCGGACAGAGTGGAGCTAACATCAGAACAGCATTGTCTGAGGGACCAAGGGCTCCAAAGCCAGAAACAACGTCCAGTGGACCAACAGTTCCACCCACATGATTTCACTTTGTCTGAACTTCAACATCAATTAAACAGAGCAAACTAGAGCCAGTTAATTACATCAATTTTGGGGTCACCTCCAACAACTCAAATCTCTATGACATATAAACCACAATATTGAGAGCTGTTGTTTTAAAATCAATATATAGTCAACAATCATACTAAAAGAAGCTGCAGGGCGTTTACCAACCTAGCAATACATTCTAAACAAGTCTTGTGTTTGATGGCCCTTTGTACCCTGCTCCCAAATGACAGCCTCCTCATTCTTTGCAGACTCAGTGACTGCAGACTCAGTGACTGCAGCTTTGCAGCCATGAGAGTCCTCCAAGGAGCAGCACTCAGCAAATGGCTAGAAAGCAGATGGATGGGCTCCCAAATGGGACAACACCTAGTGTCAAACCTCAGGGGTGAGCACAAGGCACCATTCAGAAAATTTGATAGCACAATTGTGACCATCCTTACATTTGTTATCCAGAAGTCCAAAGTTAGCAGAGATGATGGAAAGGTAGGGGTGCTCAAGCAGAGGAAGAACAGTGGGACCCAGGCTTGTCTTTCATTGTTTTCTTGATTGAAGGCCACTAGACAGAGTGTGTTAGGATTCTGGTCACAACCTAATGGAAATCACTGCAGGAGTGACTAATAGTGACAGCCAACAGGGGAGGGACTATAGGAAGAACTGCAACCCAAAGGTACATTCAGACAGGGTCAATATCCACTGCTGTCTGCTACTTTTGCCTCCTTTTATTATTTTTTGATACACTTAAAGTTTTCATATTCAATTCATCTTAAAAGGGACTAATGATGGAGAAATGGATCACCTATTAAGAGTATTTGCTATTCTTGCAGAGGACCTCTGTTGGGTTCCCAATACCCACACAGCGACTCACAACCTCATATGAGTCCAGTTTCAGGGGATCCAATGTCTTCTTCTGGTCTCCATGGGCACCAGGAATGCATGTGGTACACATATGTACATCCAGGTGAATATTCATACACATAAAATAAAAATAAACAACTCTTTAAATTCCTCACATTTTCCCCACAGTCCTGCATGAAAGTGCCAGGTTCCTTCCACCAAACAAACTTGAGTATTTTAATGGTGTCAGATCAAGACAGGGATGACAAGTATCTTTTATTCATCAGTGGTATTTGTCATCTGGGAAGCCTAGTGCTTAATAAAGCCACTCTTTCTAGTTCTTTCTGAACTCTCGCTGGGTGGTTTAAGTCTACTGTTCTGGCTCAAACTCCTTTCCAAGCTGACTGATTCAATCTGGCTTCTCTCAGCTCCTCACCGAATTGTTCTGCTTGACCTTAAACAAACTCTAGAAGTTTGTTTTAATCTTCTGGCTCCTTCTTATTTTCTGGCTTCAACCACCTCCGCTGACCTGTACTGAACTGCATGAACTCATGAATGCACTCAACTCTCCTGCACTCACTGCACTGACTCCCAACTGACTTAGCTCAACTCCATTCAATTGAATGGACTGAACTGACTCTCCCACTGCGCTGCTCTTCAATAGCTTTTCTCTGAGAGATGGGAGTATCCCATCTCTGACTCATTCTGTCAAATCCTTCTCTGATTCATCACTTTGTCTGCTTCTCAATTAGATGCCATAAAAGGTATTACTAAAGGATTCTAGCCAGAGGGATTAAAGGTGTGTACCAAGGGTGTGTTCACACAGACTTAGAAGGCAATTAGATGTAACCAGCCATCTTTCTGCATTTGATTCTTCTGCACAGGCAATTTGCCTCAAAATAACCATCCCCATTCTCCATCCAGTATCTCTCTTTTTAGTTTAACTTTAAAAACAAATATGTAGATCCTGATGTGGGGGCCCATGCCTATGATCAACACTTGGGGAGTTGAGCCAGGAAGGACAATGAGTTCACAGCCTGCCTGAGTTACATAATAAGACCCTGTATAAAAACAAAAGAAACAAAATTAAACTACCACCAGCAAAAACAAATGTGCTTTTTCTCTCAAGAACCACTGTATGGCTAACCACTAACCACCTTCTAATTAACTACTGGTCTGACACTTTTTATCTATTTATAATTTTAATTATGTGTAAGTATGTGCATCTGTGTGTGGGTGTGTACACATGAATACTTCAGGAGTATCCAGGGAGGGCAGAAGAGGACAGCGGATCCCGTGGAGCTAAAGTTACAAGTAGTTATAAACTGCCTGACTCAGGTGCTTGGAATTGAACTCAGGTCCTCTGCAAGAGCAGCAAGGGTCCAACCTCTGCTCTGACATTTTAATAGAAGAATGTTGACTATGAATTGCAAAATCATCTATCCACTTTCTCATTATAAGAATGTGGTAATTCACTAATCTCCATTGGTGAAGAAATAACAACTCCATAATGTTAAAGCCGTTGCTTTGTGGAGATACTCCCCTAAGATGAACTCTTAGGGGAGTATCTTAGGGAGTATGGTGCCTGCTGCCAAGTCTGATGACCTGAGTTCAATCCCTGGAACTCACATGGTAGAAGGGAACCAACTTCCAAAAGTGTTCTCTGACCTCTCTGCATGTCAGTCTGTCTCCCAAAGGCCACTTTCTGCTTGTACCCTTATTCCAGGATCTGGTTGCCTTTCTGAGGATGTTGTCTGTTTGCTTTTACTTTCTCTTCTCAACGGTCAGCCTCTCCCTCTGTAGCACATTGTTACCGACAGTAGGCAGGTGTGCCTTGCAGAAAAGAAATCACGCCTTTAAACCCACAGCTCTCTGGCTGCTTCCCTGTTTCTCTAAATAGCATTATACAGACATGGAGACACAGGGGATGGATGGAGGGCTCCTGAAGGACTGAAGACGCAGTACTCTTGGTACAAATACAAATGAATTTTAAGTGTAATGACCTTTTTCAAACAATGAATATTGTAAGTCTCCACGCTCTGAGGCTGAGGTGGTCTTGAGAAAGTGGCACATTTATTGTTAACATCCTTTGTGCTGTGTATCATTTAAGAATGATGTTTGGCACCGTGTAAGAGGGATGCAACCCAGGGGCTGAAATAAGTAAGGAGGTTACCTACTTCATGGTTCTAGGTAAAGAGCAGAGTGAATGCCAATGGCTACAACGCTCCCAAAAGTCCAGGCCTTCCTCTCTTTCTGTTCTAAGATCATCATTCATCCTCTTTACTGAAACGTGGCTCTGGAGTCCGACTCAGAACTCAGAAAAAGCAATTCGTAAGGTGCAGTGAGGAATGCTAGCCACACCAGGCTCCTTTGAAAAGCTTTCTCATATCCTTAACCAGTGAACTCCATTTATATTTCACCAGTCAGTGTATGCTCCTTAGCTATAAGAAGTACAGAGCAGAGTATTTTAGTTTTCTGGCTTTTTATGAGAAGAAAAAGGAAAATTGAGCTGTGAGCGACATTTTGCTGTGTGTCAAACATGCCATATAGCCATCTCTCTGAAGATGTCCGTTACAGTACCCCTGGGGAGCATTTGAAATTAATGGCGAGGCGACCCTTGGGCCAATTAAGTTAGATCACTGAATAGGACACCGCACTGGTAATTTTACCAGTGTTTCTTCAGTAAATGCTGCCTTAGATGTGTTAATTCTGACCCAGTTTGCACTGGAAACTACTGAGGTATTAAAACATGTTAGCAATGGAGGGCCCTTACTGATTAGAGAAGAAATGCTTAAGGTGAGTGATGAGTTGGGACTGGAGAGCTGCATCCTCCCTATCTCCCACAAGCAGCAGTAGCCCTTGGTCATTTCCCGTTAGACCCAGGCAAAGGCAAGATAAAACCTGCGGGCTTCGTGGATCATTTCTCCTTGATCCAATCTGCACATAAAGGTTGAACAGAGCAGGTAGCCTGGGACTGCAGCTGTGTCTCCTCCACCCCAGGGATGATGCTCAGCTGAAATCCAATTTGGGACAAGTGTGTAATTTGGACGTCTGTTTAATCCCCAACTAATTCTGGCTGAATAGGATGCTTAGGGTTTGAATGCCAGGGCTCTCTCTCCCCAACTTGCCCTGACTAAACTGCAGATATTATGCACTGAGTGTGCAGCTGCCAAAAAGCCCAGTGCTAAAACGCCCTCTTTCTTCTCGGAGCTTTGTTGGTTTTGAAGCCAAACAGCTGGTCTGTCTGAGTCCCCAGTGATGTCAATTAGCATGGGATTTTCCAGACACTTAGCACTGATCGTCCATCCAAATTAAAGCTTTGGGGAGGTGGAAGGACTTGTCCAAGGTCATCCAGGCTATTAGCTTCACCACTGGGATATCAGCGCCAAACTTTAGATTAGACGGATGTTTTATACAAAACAGAAACTAAACACATGTCCAAAGACTCATCAGTGTCTCATTGTTCTCCAACCTTTCAGAGCCCCAGACCAAGTTCATCTTACAGAAGTAACTCAGCTCGGGAAGGGAAAGCCAAAGAACTACTATGTTGCATTGCTGTTAGGGCGAATGTCCCACACCCAACCTAAGCTCCAGCAGCACCTCCCACAGCCTGGGTTCTCCCCAGATGGTTGCTGGGCTGACCCAATGCCTGCACACCTCTCCTTTACCACCCATTACTGAGAATGCCTCCCCGGGGTTGCACACATTTCAAGTGAGGCAACAAGAAATCACCTATCTTAGGGATTTATGTGGGAAAGGCTGGCGGTAGCTGGAAGTCATGCGCAGACTGATGTGACTTTACGGTAATGTGTCCTCAAAGCTCAGTGTCTTAAGTCCTCTAGGTGACGCAAAATGATTGATTCTGAAAACGAACACTGAAGAAATAAATTGATTCCTTTGAAGTAAGCGGACCATTAATTCTTGACCTTAGAATCTCTAAAATGCTTTCAAAGGTTGACTTGGCAGTTACTTCATTTTATGGAATTAACTCTTTTTCCCCCTTCTTTGGTAAAATGATCTTTTTGGAGGCTTAGGCGACAGCCTTCACAGTTGCCAGGAAAAAATAAGACAGAACCAGTTATTCATCATGGTGTCTCTTTAATGCCTTATAAACATGTACAATTGGAGTTGAAGTCCTAGCAGGGGTGAGATATGGTGGATTGAACCTATGGAAAGCTTAGAACATCCTTCTCAGCCTCCCTGGAAACTGGCAGCTGTTTGAGCCGTTGGTCTAATGAGATCTTATTGCTGAGGCTTGGTGTCTACAAATCTCAGGGGTAGCCTGGTGGATCTCGCTGTGAGACACACATGTTACTTGGGTAGTGCACGTTTAACTGGGGGGGGGCTGCTTTATTGACTGTATGTAGTGACTCTCTTTTGGGAACTCCGGTGACCAGTTTAATCTCTAGTCATTCTTCTTGAGAATGTCTTCATTCATTGCATCTTTACCGAAACAGTACTTACTAGTAGTCTACAGAGGTTAATATTTGTCAGCTCTGGGCTCATATACAATGTATCTATATATTTGTTACAAGTCAAATAAACAAACTGTTCAAGCATGTAAAGAACTATGCTAACTCTCTTTGAATTCTGTATTGGGTTGGTGGTGTAGTCCATCCTCTGATTCTACCCTCTCCACCCAGTACTCGGGGGACCTTTACCAGTATGCACTGTCATTTGGCTACCTGTTGAGCTCTGGTAAGGGTCTTGTCTTTGGGAAGAGGTACATGCAGGCCTTGGAGTGGGTTTGGGCCTATTTAGCCAGGGAATTTCTGCCTCCTACATACCTATGGCGTCATTTGGAAGAGAAGGCAGAGCTCTGAATGGCTACACCCTCTTAGTCTTGTAATTCTTTGGCTTAGATATGTCCTCTCATTATTCCAGTAACCAGAGAAGTGGTCCTAGCTGCCCCAATCTGAAGATACTGCTGTGTGACAAAGGCTGGGAGGTCACTCTAAATACTCAGGATGCTTCTTATTTGAACCACAAGGAATGCTTTGTTGCTTCTCAAGTGAAGTATCATTTTTTTAGAACAGACTGAAACCACCCCCCTCATATCACCTCCTGGGTTGACTCTCGATGGCCTTATCATGTCCTATCTCTCCTGGGAGATTACTCTATTAACAGGGCAGAGGATGTGGCAAGTTGTGGAGCGGACTCAATCTGGACAGAGCGTCTCTTCTGTAGCCTCTTTCTTTCTACCCATAAGTGAAATCCAATCTCCTTAGAATGTTCCCTGTCCTAGGCTTTGAGTGACATCCAAGATACCATGTCAGACATTCAAACCAAGATGTCAATACCCTGCTTGGTACCATGGTAGTGTGATTCCACCAAACACAAACATTCCAGGACCAGCAATGCAACTGTTCACCCAGATACTCCAGTCCAGGACTCTGCATGTCAAAAATAAACAGAGGCTGACATCAGATTGTGTGGTTTCTGTCTAGGCCACCAGTCTCCCTTTGCCTTCTAAGTTGCCTGTTAACCCTGTTCAGAGTGAGCTCAAAGATCTCCAAAATATCTTTGACATCTTTACAAGGTCTTAAGTTAAGGAATCCATTAAAGAGCCAGTGGTGTAGCACTTGCTACATTCAATACCCTGGGTCTGATCTCCCAGAACTGCGAAACACAATGCAAAAAACAAGCTTCCAGGGAATTTATAACAGTAGTGATGTCAGCAATAACTATAACTTCCCCACATTGGGTATTTACCATAATTCAGAACACACACTGAGTACTTTAATCTCATAGCCTCCCTAAAAGGGGGTACTATTATCACCCCATTTCAAGACCTGTTTTTTTCTTTCAGTGTTTGTGTTCAAACTTGGGGCCTCATGGTGTGAGACAAAGCATGGCATAGCATGTCACTGCATAGAGGGTAAGGCCTCTGCCACTGATATACAAACCTAGCCCAGGAAAAGAAATATTTTATCTAACATGTTTTTTTAAATTACATTTATTTATTAGGGTAAGTGGGTCACACATGACAGGCATGCATATGAGGGTCAGAGGACAACATCCGCAAGGCATTTTCTTTTGAATGGCATTAATTCTGATGATATCCTCAGACTCAGCATTCTGTATGTGGTGAACAGGAGGTGAGTTTTCTTAGGAGACATGGAGATGAAGGAATCCAAAGAACTAGCTGCAGAAGGGAGCTCATGAAGGTGCACACAGACTGGAACCTTGCTTTCTGAAGCCTTGAGATGGAAGCTTTGCGGGGCGGGGGGGTGGGCTGAGAAAGGATGGTATAGCCAGAGTGAAGGAAGAAAAGATACTAGGTAAGGGCTTTGAACTTGAGCCTCCTGGCAAATTAACAAGCAAAAAGCGTTGTTATCAGCAGTACCAGTGGCACGTGAAGACAAACCAGGGGGAGTCGACATGATTCTGAATCAATGAAATCCCATCCTCAACGTCAGTTCCTTACCTCTTCCCACAACCCTATGTTGATATGCTGAAATTATTCTAGAACTCCTGGGGAGGGCTGCCAGTCCTGAAGCACAGTAGCTTTGAGTGAGGCATTTAAGAGTATAGTCACAAGCCTAGAGGAAGCAAGATGGTTCTGGATCCTCAGGATAGGCCTGGAAAGGAAACTGGAACAGCAAGGGATGGGGGAGGGCTCTGGATCTGTTGGATTCCCCAGGCTAGCTCTTGACTGACAGCTGCACTAATTGCAGATAATGTTGCTGATACATTATCCATATGGCTCAATTGATAATGTTTTGGCAGCTAAATGCTTTATGACTAAAGACTCCCAAGGTGAAGGTAACCAATTAGGAAACAGGAGACAGCATCCATGGACGCACACACCCTGCCTTCTGTGGGCATGGATATGTGTGGGGGTCAATGTCTGGGTCTGCTCCCTGCTTTGCAATGTTTAAAGCCTACTCGCATCTCAGTCTCGTCCTGACCGGCCTCTCTCTAGGGCTCTGTTGGATGGACTTCTCTCCTTTCTGCCTTCTAAGACATATGCTCAGCATCAAACTTTGTCAATGTAGTCGAAAGGGTTTATTTTAGACATTTAAGAGATTTCTTATTTTAGGCCCAGACTCATATAGTTACATGTTAGTGTTTACAAGTTAACTGTGAAACACGTTATGTATCCATTCATTTACTCATTCATCCTAACTCGTGGTACTGATCAAACGCGACTCTTTCTACTAAAGCTAAAGACTGGCTAGTTCACAACTCATCCGTTTGACACAACTCACTCAAGATAACTGAGTGTGTATGTTAACAAAAACCACATGTATGGGAGTCTCTTTAAAACTATTTATTTTATTTTAAATTATGGGTATATGTTTGTGTCCCGGTGGGAATATGTACATGTGTGAGTACAGGTGTCCGCAGAGGTCAGAGAGGACAATGGATCCCCTAGAACCCGAAGGTTGTAAGATGTCTGATGTGAGTGTTGGGAACTGAATCCTGGGATCTGGCAACCTTACACAGACATGCTTGAAGGTAAAACACTAACGTACGTGAAATAAAAATAAGTCTTGAAAAAGAAGGAGGAGGAAGAGGAAGAGGAGGAAAAAGGGGAGGAGAAGAGAGAGGGAGAAGAAGAGGGAGAAGGAGGAGAAAGGAACACATTGCTAATACATGTCAGCAACATAGGCCAATCTCTACCACTGTGTTGAACAAAATACATTGAGCCAGATACTGATGCCTGCATAGACATGACTGTACACCAAGGTGAAGCACACTGAGCTAAGTTGGAATGCTGGTCACCCCCAAGATAGTTGGTTATTAACTGAACAAGAAAGG
This sequence comes from Grammomys surdaster, assembly GCF_004785775.1. Taxonomy (NCBI): domain Eukaryota; kingdom Metazoa; phylum Chordata; class Mammalia; order Rodentia; family Muridae; genus Grammomys; species Grammomys surdaster. Next base: position 17,187,018 of record NW_021604597.1, on the reverse strand, counting down.
AATAACAGAAGTAATGTTGCCTAAGCTGGTTCTGCCTTATCACGTCTCTTGGTGAGATACAGGCCTTCTTTGAACTAGGGTCTAGAAAATTTCATAAGCTTGTTTTCAACAATGTCTTACCTGAAGGCCCTGTTACCTCTGAACCACTAGGAAATCTTCAGGGCAAAAACCACTTCAGTCCAAACACACAGAGCCATAGTTGGAGGTTTTTTTTTTTGTTGTTGTTTTTTTTTTTTTTTTTTTTTTTTTTTTTTTTTTTTTACCACAGGGCTGAGAAAGATCTCCATCTCTCCTCATGTGTCTGATGCCTGAGCTGGCAGGACTTGAACACAGCCCAGCAGCCAGAGCACTTGCATGGCTCTTCATTTACTTGGATATTGTCTGTGTGTGGCAGACTCATAGAAGCTCAGCTGCCCTGTATGGAGGTGGGAGTGCCAAAGATGTGTCACAAGGCTCCTAAATCAACCAGAAAGGGAGGCTGAGCCAGCAAGGAGGTTCTGTTCTAGTAAACACTCAAGGGACCCTGAGAAGATGCAGAACTATGACTGAGCCAGGTACTTGGAACATAAGGAAAAGAGAGTTTGGGGAACCGGGGAGAGAAGGGTCTAGAATCACTATGGGAGCCAGGATCCATATGTGGTTACTTAAATTTAAACAATTAAAATTAGGTAAAATTAAAACTCCCTCACACTGGTCACACATGGTTAATGGCCTATCATAGAACATTCACAGCGTTGTAGCAAGTCTACAGAGCTGCATTAGTTGATACTCAGTTTCAATAGCATATGTGTTCTTCATAAAGCAACTCATCCTGGAAGGAAGGTGGCCCATGGGAAGTGGGTTAGTTTTTCCCAAGACTTGTCTGTGAGTGAGCTGGGTTGGATGGGTGTGGAGAGGCCAGAGGAATCTACAAATAGAGGGGCCAAGTTTTCATGAGTAGCTGCTTGCTGACTAAATGAAAGATGTCCCAGGAGGCACTTCAGAATGTTTGAAATGGAGTTAGCAAATTGGTCTCTCAAGGTAAAGTTTTTCATTTATTTATTGCCAGTGTGTGGTGTGTGTGTGTGTGTGTGTGTGTGTGTGTGTGTGTGTGTGTGTAGGGGTATACATGTGAAAGTCAGAGGATAATTTCATGAATGTAGTTCTCTCCTTTTCTGGTTATGTGGGCTCCAGGGACTGAACTCTGATCCCCAGACTTGTGAGACAAGTACTTTTAACCCCTGAGCCTCTTCACTGGTTTCAAGGTTAACTGCTTATAAACTGGCCACATTTAACTGGCTGATGGAGCCCACAGTTACGATCCCTAATCACTCCAGTTTCAGTCTCCCTGGCTGCAAAGTGGGGAATTAAGAACAAATACTTCTGCTAATCTGTGATTTAGATACTTAAACTCTATGGTTATTATCCCTCTCCCAACACCCATATGGTTTCTCTGTGTAGCCCAAGCTGTCCTGGGACTAGCTCTGTAGACCAGCCTGGCCTCAAATCCAGAGATTTGGGCCCATTGTGGTGGTGCCATCTCTGGGCTTGTGGTCCTCAGATTCTATAAGAAAGCTGAGCAAACCATGAGGAGCAAGCCAGTTGGCAACACTCCTTTTCTGCATCATCTCCTACCTCCAGGACTCCACCTCCAGGATCCCGCCCTGTTGGATTTTCTGTCCTGATTTTCTTCAGTGATGAACACTGCTGTGGAACTGTAAGCTAAGTAAACCCTTTCCTCCCCAACTTGGGATTTTGGTCATGGCGATTGAAGGCCTAACTAAGACAGTTGTTACTTTTTAAAGATTTATTTATTTATTTTATGTATATGAGTGTTCTATCTGCATGCACACCTGCATACCAGAAATGGGCATCAGATCCCATTACAGATGGTTGTGAGCCACAGTGTGGTTGCTGGGAATTCAACTCAGGACCTAAGAGAGCTTTATCATGATATCTCAAAGCTGTGCTAAAAGCCAAAAGTAACAATGCCAGCCTGTGTGTTTCATCTCATAAGCCAGCTTTTCTTACTTAGTAGAACTTTCCTGGATAACTATATGGAAGAGTTTTAAGGTCATATTCAAGCTGAGTGAAAAAGATTGTCCTGGTTGATTAGTAATGTCTGCCTCAGGGATGGAACAGCAGTATATGTGGATACCTGACTCTCCAGGGTTAGGTATTGTCTAACCAACATGTGTTCTAAATGCTTTCTCCCTTTGCACAGATCTACTGGGCATCATGAAAAGCCTAAATACTTGCTCGCCTTGCTTGATTTGCAGGTAAGTGGTCATGTCATATGATTCCTGTTTGGATGTGAGTTTGCAGATAGGCAGCCTTCTTGTGACCATGAGGATAATTTGAGAAATCAGAAAGATACAGTCTGTAAATCCCAAAAAGCATAAGGCACTGCCAACAGTTGGCTATCTTCAGATGTGAAGTCAGGTGAGAACTGCTGGCCTCTATTCATTCCAGCCCTCGGCTTCAGATAGCTTATAACTTTTTGTGGAACATTTTCCTAACACATCCTAGATCGCACACCTAACTTTCCAGGGCCTAATATAAATTATCATGAGTAGATATCTAATATCTCATGTTTCTCCAATCTCTTGCTGTTTAAGTGTGCTTTCGTTCATCTGTGGAACTGTGGATTTCTGCTACTCTGCTAGCTGACACTCCAGGGACACAGTCCTTAAGAATGTTCTGTGGCTACCAGAAGCCCATGTAATGGTTGTCCTGGAACTAGTTCTGTAGACCAGGCTGGCCTCAACCCTAGGAGGCCTCTGCCTCCCGAGTGCTGGAATTAAAGGTCTGTCCCACTACCACCCCGTGCCCATGGAATGGACAGAACACTGACCTAGTGTCAGGAGGGGTGAGATGCCATTCCCGTGTCTGTCCTCACTATGGGTACCCTAAGTCTTTCAGGATTTCATCTGCATTGCATAAAATGAAGGGCTGGCCCAGAAAATGCCCAAGGTATCTAGCTCTCATGCCTATGTGCTCTAATAGAAATGGACAAAAATGGCTCTGAAGTGTAGCTTTCCTCTCTGTGCTGAGGCAGTAGCCTTCAGCAAGAGATGAGCTTGCTGTGGTGAGACAATCCTTGGATCAGACACAGGATCTTTCTCAGAAACGCTGTCTTGGTCCATCTGCTTGCTTCTGTCTGTCCTTTGTCCACCTGACATTTGATTCTTGAGCTATCCTGTAGCTTTGGTTTGGAAGCCTCCTTGGCAGTTTGGATTTCTGCGTAATGGATTTGTTCCACCTCCCTGGAACCCTGACACCCGTCTCATTTATCTTCACTTTGTTCTCAGCTACTGCCCTCCACTTACTGTTCAACTGCCCTCCCCTCAGATCGGCAGCAAGCCCTGCTCTAAGTACAGTCGCAGTGATGGGTGAAAAAAAATGGAATTTCCACAGAGACTAAGGTCTGCATGTGGGCGGTTCCTAACACCCCCCCTATCTAGTGTCCTGACACTCCATCAGAATGAGCATGCCCAGGCCCCCAGCAGAAGGAGCAGCGGCAGCGGCTACAGCGGCGGTGCAGCATCTTCCTCCCCACCCAGGTTGTCAGAGGTAGCTAGCCACATCCATCACACAGGTTAAGTAGCTGCCTTGTAAACACTGGTCACTAAGGAAAGCCCTGTCTTTCTATGGACTTTGAAACCCAGGTACTAGGAAGAACTCAACCGTCCCAGCTATATGACCACATTTCTATAGCAACCACTTCAGGCTCCTACAAGCTAAACCACGAGGCACCATGGCTCCACCACAGGCGTGGGTGGACTGCTTATCTCCTGACCTTTAAACACCATCACCTGTGTCCATGAATGTTTTAATTTGCCCATTTGTTACCAGCCAAGAGGAGGAACTGAGCTTAGAAGGATATGGGGGGACAGCTGTAATTTCTAACTCAGTTTATCTTGGTAACAAATTGATTTAAGTGTCGTAAATCAATATGGCAGCAAAAGGACTGTGGACTTGAGATTTCTCATCTTACCAGGAAATACATATGAACGTTTACCTTACAATTTGATTTATGGTTCCTGCTCTGTTCACGCAGGCCTATGTTCATACTGAACTGCAATCTGAACTTCAGACCTGATGTGTCTGACTTCTGGAATCTGCCTTCCTTTAAAACTCTGGAGCAGCTGGTCTCCCTGTTACCTAGCTGTCAACAGTGGTGTGCTGATATGCTTGTAGCTCTGCTCTCTTGGGTGTTATAATAATTTATGCTTTCATACTGATGTGTGCTTTCTTACTCTCTGGGATAAAAATTGCATATAATGACATATATAAATAAAGCAGATGGTCAGTGTCAGACTGGTTAGTGGGTTAGTGCTAATTTTCAAGGTGATCTAATGTTTCCTGACACGGGTGATTAGCTTTTGTTTGGCTTAAATTTGATAAATCTGTCTTGAGAAACAGGTAACAAAACTAGATGTCCATCAGCAAGTGAGCTCTCTTTTAATTCTCTGTCTTGATACCAAATGCATTTCTCATGCATGCAGGACCTGCACACAGCCTTCTGAGAGCATCTTTATGAAGAGAGGGCAGTTCTGCTTCATCACTGTACATGATAGAGTCACTCCTGTGCAGTCTACAAACGAGTGTTTGTCACCTTCGTGTATCGTGTGAAAACTTAAAAGTATTTAAAACACAGCTAAGCACTTGGCTCCTAAGTAGCACGTTCTGAAAAGCCTCAAACTCAAGGATGAAGGGTGTTTCTCTCTGACTCAAAAGCCTCCCTATCTCTGGCTCGGAAACCATTTTAGAAGCAAGATGACTCTGCAACTTGGAACCAAACAAAAGGTGATGGGAAGCGTTTTGCTGTAAGCAAATATTTTCTTTCAAGTTTTGAAGAAAGCCGATTTCAGCATTTGTATATGATTGTGGTGTTGCTTTTTCTCTCTCAGATTATGCCATATTTTTCCTCCTAAGTTAGTGTCTAAAAGCAAATTTAATGACTTAACTTCATTAAAATTTGAAAATACTGTGATGAAATCACATCAATGATATGGATGTTGTCAAATGTCCCAGATTCTAGTCTCAGACCTGTCATTTAATGTTTTTATCAATGAGTATGTGAAGGGCTAATCAGGAAGATAACTTAAACCTTGAAAACTATTTTTTCCTGACACTGTAAGAACTGTTCAGTGTAAAACCATCAGTATGTGTGCACACTTGCTGTGAAAGTGAACCATGTGATAGGTATGCTCTCCCTAAAACAACATAAACATAATAACCACACATATGGAGCTCCTGAAATTTATGAAACCAGCTGTAACATTTGTGAGCCTGGAAAACTTCAGGAAAATGATTTGGTGTAATGACAACAATCAAAAGGCATTTACTTTTACAATGACCAGGGCTTCCAAAGCAGAGTTTAAGTAGTGACATTTCTCAGGCTGCGGTGATGTTATTGTCATGGATCTTACAGAGAACATTTTGCTTCTGATATTTATAACTTAGCTCAGCCTCTTTCTATTATTTATATTTAAATATAGAAAGAAATCTTTTCCTGTTCCTCTTTCTTTGGATTTTTGCTTTTCAACACCCACACAAGCCCATGAGTCATAAATGAGACTATGAAAATGAATGGTCCCCATTACACGAGAGCACACAGTGGCTACCCACATGAATTCAGACGTTCCAACTGTCAAGGTAAGTTAAAACTGCAAAGGACACAATATCTATGTGAATACCATTTAGCAAATCCAGAAGTTACAGAGGTGACACATTATTCTTATTCAACAAAATACATTTATATACAAATACACCTTTCTTTGAACTTTCACATAAATACTGTAGAACATATGTAGCTAGCGGGATGGGGTAATTGAGACCCAGCTTCTAATCTTGACTCTCTAATTCCTGGTTATGTGGTTTAAGTACATCTATCTATAAGACAGACATTAGTGTCCGTTTGCTTCTCCAACATGGTTGCAAATGGAGCCCTTTTTGGTAAAATACATACAGTGTTTTGGGAACTGTATTGTGTCATTATTAGGTTTGAGATGTGTATTACTGTTTCTTGAGTGACTGTGGAAGTGGAAGAATGACCAAGCAATGGACTGAACTGGTAAGCAGATTATAAATTTGGCTGCTGCTATAAACATATGTAATGCTAAACTTTGTCTCTAGGGATCTGGTAATGAATTAAGCCTGGTAATACCAAAAGACATAATTGATCATTGTAAGTCAAGTTCAATTCAACCTGAATGATCCAACGATGAAAAAGTATCCAGTGGCCAGGACAGAGAGATCCATTGCCTTCTGCAACTGAAACCCAGGAGGGAGCTACCCCTGCCAAGCTCCAGTCCATCACCCTGGGTGATTTATGAACAAGTTGTGCCAATGTTATGTTCCAGTTTTCATGATGCTGCCTCTGCTTTGGGGCTGTGTAAATCAAAGTCTTGAAGTATATTGAAATGTGATCAGAGGTGATTACATGCTACGATTATTGCATTGGGACAGATGGGTTTTGGTTTTGAAGTTTTGGTGGTTGTTTTTTGGGACAGGGTTTCTCTATATACTTCTGACTATCCTGGAGCTCACTATGTAGACTCTCCTGCCTCCTATCTGCTGAGTGCTGGGACTAAAGGTGTATGCCACCATAGCTGGCTTGGGACAAAAGTTGTTAGAATATTTGAATCGCTTTTGCAAATGACTTTGGGTATTAACTGAACTGGATTGGCCACATGTACAGCTAAAGTTGTAAAACATCTAAAAAAAAATATCATGGGAAAGGATGATAATACAAATGGTGAAAATTCCAAGAGTCCTAAAGAACACATATGGAAAAATTCGTTTCTCTACCAGGGCAACCCCAAAAGAGTTAATTCTTTTCCTTTGAAGAGCATATTCTTATCAGTCTAGTATGTCTGTGTCTACATACTTAAACATTTGCAAATGTATGCATTTATCTGTAATAGAGGGTACTGTAGCAATTCTCTCTCTTTCTCTCTCTCTCTCTCTCTCTCCCCCATTTTCCTCTCCTTCTCTTCCCTCTCTCCTCCCCTCCCTCCCTCATTTGCTTTTTGATACATTTTCTTGTTCTACAGCAGACTAACTTAGGCCTCACTCTGTAGCTCAATTATGGCCTTAAATTGAGGTCATCCTCCTGTGTCAGCCTCCCAAGTGCTGGGATCACAGGATGAGTAACCTTGTCCAGATCTACATACAGTTTTTTTCTTATATATCCTTATATGTACTTAACAGTGTATCTTGGAGGTTGTTCTACAACAATTTCCATAGATTTGGGCCAATATTTTTAGTAGATTCATGATACTTTATTCCAAATTTGAAGATATTATAATTTATTTAACTAGTGTCTTATTTTTGGATAATATTTTGCTACTTCCAACAAGGCTAAAATCTTTGTATATATATCTACACAGGGTTTAAAGGAAAGAAATTAACTTATACTCTCTGATTTTGTAAATACAAATACAAGCATAATAAAATAAAGGGATTATTTATCATTTTTAAAGTCTGAAAAACTTTCTTAATAACTTCTTAACCAAATGAGAAAACAGGATTGAATGCCATAGTTTCAGCAAATTTGACCTTACACTGATTAGCATTTGCATATTGTGTTTTGCTATTCGAAAATTATTCATTTTGTAGTCAACATCATGGGAAACTCCAGGATTTAGACAGAAGCCTATGTCTCATAAAAAAAAAAAACACAATATAAAGTTCCCTTTTCATGAGGAGAAGGGAAATATGGACAAAGGCTTTGCTAACTAAATTGTCTTGGGATTTTGTTTTTTTTCTGCTTGGACTTGCTGTTGGGAACTGTGTTCAGTGAGCCCCAGGAGATAATTTCACAAAAATGGAGCTCCATGGAAGCCTAGTTGTTGGTTTTAGTTCAATTTGGTTGTTTTTGTTTTCCATCTTTCAGGAAGGAACTGTATCCCTCCAAAAGAGACTGGGATAGGAAGGGCTTTTCCACAGGCCTTCCTCTGTATCCGGAATGTCTAGACACGGGGTAGAATGGCGGGGATGGGGAACCACAGCTACAGGCACTGATCTGACCACAGAAAATAAAGGGGACATTATCATATGTCCATGGGATTATGCTCTCGTGGAACTCTGTCACTGTCATCACTCTCAGATCTCATCTGAGCTGGTCCCTGGAATCTGGAGGAAAGCCAGCTGTTGAGTTTCTCTCTTTCTCTGTGGTCCTCCGCATCCTCAGATTCCCCATCAGTTTCTGCACCAGTCTTCTGGCCCTTTAGTGCAGATACTGTTTATCCTCCTTTCAGCAAGAGAACTATATTGTCACGACTGGGTGTAATTCCAGGGAGAGAGCAAAAAGGACTTTCTGTGCTAGTAAGTGTGTCAAAGCCTGTCTCTGATCCTGCTGTGTCACTCAACAATGTCCTCATCTGAAAAATCCGGTGTCCCCAAGTTTCTGGAAGGGACAGACAAATGCAGCAGGGCATAAAATGGATGTGAATTACTCTGACATTTGTGATCACTATAAAGATGTCAGCTTTCCCAGTGATTATTTATCTTATCTCTGCTGCTTTTATGGCTCAGTGGGTCCCAAGGCCTGATGGGAAGGGAGTTCTCTGAAGATGGATTGCACTTACCGTGTTCTTGTTTTCTCTGCAGCCAAGCCAGTTTGATTTCCTAATGACCCTACTTCCTTTCACTGCCTTAATGGCTGCAGTTTTTTCCCTACCATGTATAGAGACTTGGGGGATGGAGATTTTTATGGATTGTCCCCTTTGGCCATCACTCCAAGTGGTAATGCCCATTAGACTTTTGTTAAAATTCTCTCAAGGAAGATTTCTAATGTCCCTGCTTGCCAATGTCCTGTTGGCAGGAGGCTGCATCGTGGAGCCTGCCAGCCATAAAATTCTGCTGCCAGGAACCTGGGCAGCAGTGGGTAGACTCGGGGAGCCAAGGCACACTTCAGGCTGCGATTTCTCTGCTCCATCGCTGACAGACCCTGTCTCTTCTGCCTACTGAAACAATATATGATTTTCATATGATATCAAAAGCAAATTAGTGGCTATAAATAATTCAAACTACTATAATTTAGGCAGCCAAAAAAATTCTAGTGACTTTTTTTTTTACCCAGTTCAGAGTTTGTTAGCTGTTCGTCTACCTTTCTCTCTATGCTTCTACAAGCTGAGTCAGTCATCTTCAAAAGTAGAATGAAATCAGACTTAGTTCTGCACGTTGTGTTTTTACTTATGACACACGTGGGACCCTTTTTCCCCTGGATAAATTCTTGTTCAAGGCTACACAGTGTTGCAGAGGTTCATTACAGTTCAGTTAGAATCCTACAAGGATATCCACATTCCTTCCAATATTTTTAAAATGGCCACAACTAAGATTTTGTTCACGATTCTTTAAAGGCCTGTCGCAATGTTTTGGTTGGGTAGGTACTAGGCATTTCAGCCTGCTCCTCTTGAATACTTTTCAGTTTTGAGCAGTGGAATAAGAGAGTGGGTTATACTCTATTATTAGAGCAACTTGCCATGAGTCAAGGAAGTTTTGTCATACCAAAGCATGTCAATCAGAGGTGTGCAGTGTTTTGTTACACTTCTCGGAGGCTCCTAAGATGTAGAGAGATCATTTTATGAGTCCACTGGCTTACCTCCTGTCCACTGGCTTACTTCCAGGGTTTCTCGTTACTAAAGGAAGTGGATCTGAGATGACAGGTTAGTGCTGTCCCTGGCCTGGCGTGAATTCATTCATAATTAGAGTCAGTACCACACAGCAGAGTGGGAGCCTGGTCTCTGCAGCCAGAAGGCCTCATTTCACACGCTCACTCGACTGCCTGCCTAGCTTAGCTTTCAATATATGTAGTGGAAATTCCTAGTCGGCTGTACCCAGGAGCCGGTGAATTCCCATGAGCATGGCACTTGGAGCTGCCTGGGCCATTATTGTCAGGACCCGAGACATGGTGACTACCAATGAGATCTGCGCCATTTCTGGCACAGGCACAGCAAAGCCACTTCTCACATATCTACTCTCAATGAGCAAGGCCTTGCCATCCCTCACTTCAGATGAGACTGAGCCTGAAGAGTTCACATGAGGATTAGGGTCTTTCTGCCAGCTAACAGAGGAGATGCCCTCACTGATATGCCTTGTGGGGAGGGGTCCGGGGCTTGTCCAGGAGGGGTATAACAAGATTTCTCAATTAAACATGAGTGGATCATCTAAAAACTATTAAAAATTGTCACTTTGAGATGGTTCACTCAGTAAAGTGACTGTCACACAAGGACCTAAGTTTGGATCCTTGGCAGCCATGTAAAAAAGCCAGGTGTGTTGGCCCAGGGCTATGATCATAGTGCTGTGGGACAGAGACAGGGGTGTCTCAGAACCGGAGAGGCCATGTAGCCTAACCTAATGATGAACTTGGGAATCAGTGGGGTATCTTGTCTCAAAAGATAAGGTACAGAGGAATAGCAGGAGACACCCACATGCAAATACTCATCACAAGCACACAAACACACCATTGCAAAATGGGGGCACATGTGTGACTTGCGGCGCACACATGTGGGTACACACACACACACACACACACACACACACACACACACCATTGACAGTACAGAAGAAAACAGAGTAAAAGGAAAAAGAATGGGATTAAGATTTCTCTAAGCAGGGGCTGGAGAGATGGCTCAGAGGTTAAGAGCAATTGGTATGCTTTCAGAGGCCATGAGTTCAATTCCCAGCAACCATCTGTAATGAGGTCCAACTCTTCTGGTATGTGTCTGAAGACAGCTACAGTGTACTAATACATAAAATAAATAAATCTTAAAAAAAAGATTTCTCTAAGCAAAAGGAAAAAATGATTTCTCTAAGCATGCTTCTTTCTGTTGTTTTGACTTTTGACTTTTTTATTTAACAAACTGAAGAATTAAACTAAATAAAACAAGAATAAAAATATGTATATTGATGTAAATCATCACTGCATATTAATAGCTTGGAGCCAGGCATGGTGACACATACTTGTAATCCTGATACCAGAGAGGCAGATACAGGAAGATTACCCATAAGTTCAACCAGCCTGAACAGCATAGAAAGATTTTTTTTCCCTTGAGGATCCAAGGGAAGACACCAGGAGAAGAAGAAATAAATTTATAACATGAGAAAAAAAGGTGCAGATAAGGTTTCGCACAAAATTTCCAATTTATATTCTCAGTGGAGTATATCCTAGGATGACAAAAAGTTCCGGACTTAGTGGTAGTTTTGTGCTTAATGGTGGAGCCACTAATGAAACTCTAAACATTGGTGTGTGTGTTATCGACAGATGGAATTAATGAGCATGTTGATATTTTTTTGTGAGCCAGGGCTTTCACAGTGAGTGAAGAGGGAGATAGAACAGAGTATGAGGAAAAACTAAAAGGACTCCGTGCTGTGGGATTTGAATTGCAGGGAGCAGCATAAATGTACATGCTGGGATAGAGGGAGTGTGGTTAAGTGTATGTTTCCTGTCTACACACTGACAGTGGCTAGTAACAAGGATGCCCTTGCCTAGAAATGAGCACGTTTGTATGGGGTTGGTCTGGTACTGCTAATGTATTCAACATCAAAGCCCCTAGACTGCTTTCTGCATTCCATTCTCCACTAAAGAAACAGCAGAGTACGTGTCATGGCAGAAAAGATCTAGCCTGAGAAATTCTGTTGAGTTCAGAAGTAATGAAATACTGAGAGATTAACGGGGCCACGTGGAAAAGCAAGCTTGAAGGATTCCCACAGGCCTACTGTGACAACAGTACATTGAACAGCACAATAGCGCCAGTAAGAGCCCAGTGAGTGCAGAACATGGTGGCAGAGGGACAATAAGAAACAAGGTGGGGCCACGGCCCACTAAGTTTGTGGAGCACACTTGATGCCCTTGGTTAAAGGGGAAGGATAATTTGGAAAGTTGGAATATGACCCTCACATTATATAGTAGTATTGAATGGAAATTAACTAGTGGGAATGGAGAACTGTTACTTTGGTTGAGAAAGTTCTAGAAATTTGTTACATAGCAATATGACTATATTTAACTTCACTGAATTTTATTTATTTATTTATTTATTTATTTAGGGTTTGAGATTGAATTCCGGACTATGAGCATGCTCTGCAGGCACCTTAAACTCCTGAGTTATAACACCAGACCTCACATTCTGAACGGTGATTTTTGATTTTATAGGAGCCCAGGGTCATCTTGAGAGGAAAACCTGTGTTGAGAAATTGACTAAATCAGATTGGCGTGTGGGAATTGTCTTCATTGTTAATTGATGTAAGAGACTCTGGCTCATGGGGGACAGCACCATCCTCTGGTGAAAGAAAGCTGAAGATGGGCCAGTGAACAAGCCAGCAGGCAGCATCCCTCCATGGTTTCTACTTCAAGTTCCTGCCTGAGTTCCTGCCTTGACTTCCCTCAAGCCCTTTCTCCCCTAAGTAGCTTTTGGCTAATGTTTTATCCCAGCAACAGAAAGGAAACTAGAACCCAGTATATTTTATATTGCTGTCTATTTTAGAACAACTAAAACATTTTTTAAAGAAATAAATGATTAATATTCTGAGTTGTGATGATGGTATGTTTGCCTATAGAAAATTCAGAGAAGATGCAGGGATAAGTGCTGTGCTAACCACAGCTTATGGTCAAGTGATTTAACGGAAAACAAACCAAAAATCTGTGAGCTTATTTTGGAATCTTTGCCAGTTTTGAATTTATTTATGGGTTTAGCAGCAGTTTGATTTTTTTACCCTTTTCTAAACTCATTTTGAAATTTAATTTCCATTGTTGCAATATTAAAAGGCGGGGCTTCTAAAAATAAATTGGTGTGGTGCACATCTTTAATCCTCACACGAAGGAGGCTGTGCAGATGGGGTCTCTGTGAGTTCAAGGCCAGCCTGGTCTATGTAGTGAATTCTAGGTCAGCCAGGGCAAGGAGACCCTGTCTTAAAGCAAAACAAAATAAACCAAAGCAAAACAAACCAAGAAGTGGGACCTTTAGTTTGGCTGTGGGTTCGTGGACTTTCCCTCTCATTTTTGGGGTTGCTGACTTTTGCTGGAGAAAGAAATATTTCAGTGTCACATGAAGGAACAAATTAATTCAGCAAGATGATTTCTTTTCACCAAAAGGATGTGCCTGAACCCAAAAAGTGCCAGTGAGCACTCTTGGCCAAAATGACCTCTGTCTTTTACATCTATGAGCAGATACAGGTAACTGTGTCTCATCCCGTTAGTGAGAGCTTAATTTCAGTCTGACCTGATTGGCTACTGTGTGCAAAGATGAGGGCAGTGATAGAGAAAATATGGGCTCTAATCAAACTGACTATCTTTAGTTTTGTTTTTTTTTTTAAAAAAAAAGCCATTTCTTCCATATAGAGTTACTATTCCTTTTGTAGACACTTCTTAAAGCAACAAGATCCAGGCTTACAGACTAGATGTGTATGACCTTGGGAAGGGCATTGTTCCTTTCCACAGAGGTTATCTGGGAATCACAAACAAGCCTGTCAAGAACTGTAAAGACATCCTACCTTCCAGTATCGTGGGGATTTTATCAACTGTAATCCTGTCAGGGACCACCCAGTGATCACATGGAAGTGTCTTAGCAACTCCTTAAAGATAGTAACCTCAAAACCACCCAAGCTGATCTATGGCTATCGTGAGAAAGAATGGGAGTGATTCTTCCAGAGAAGCCTGTACCCACACCTGTTGTGTCTTGTTTTTCTTTCTGAGTGTTTCTCCTTCTCTTAACCTTAAAACTTAAATCATCTTAAAAAAAAGTCTCTATTAAACTTCCACTCTGCTTCATAAACTGTCAAGTCCTGAAATTCTTTTTAGTGCCAACCCCCATGAATCCTGGCTTGGCCTGAGTCGAGGTCTCTGATGTCTAGGGGAGCCTTCTAAGACTGATGAGAGTGACATTGGAGCTGTATCTCCTGCCTCTGTCCCCACCCAAAGCTGAAAGGAATGTCCCCAGGTAACGAGAATGAAAACTCCTTGGAGAGATGGCTGATTTGTAACAGAGACATGAAGAGTAAGAAATAAGCTAGGATAGCTCACTGACCCTGAGAGCAAGGGTGGGCTTACAGAGCAGTGGAAACTTGCTAAAAGGTACCGGAGCCAGATGTAAAGGGTCTTACTTGCCAAATCTAGGACAACTTAGGAATCAAAATAAGTAATGATTGGTGGGATAAAATAATAATGCATCTTCAGGATATAAATCAGAGGCTGGTGTTTCCCATAAAGGACTAGATGATAATAAATATTTTAGTTTTTAAAAGCTATACAGTCTCAGTCACAGCTATTCTATTCTACCGTTGTGGCACAAAAAGTAGCCCTAGACATTATGAAAATTAATGAGTGGCTGTTTCTAATAAAACTTTATTTGCAAAACAGGTAAGAAAGAAGATTTGGCCCATGGATGAGAATTTGCCTACCTTTGCACAACTCGAGAAACTGAGGGATGAATAAATAAATAGATAAAATAGAAAACTTGATGTCATAATAAGATAGGATGTAATAAACACAGAGGGATGTAGTTGAAAAAACAAGAATAGGACACCCGTTACAGTAACTACTCTGGTGGGAAACATCAGTGATACTACAAATAGTGGGTAAAGAAGAATGAAGAAGGAGCTGTTTTCATAGTTTCTAAGGATCTGAATATCACTAACTACCAATGGGAAAAGCCTCTTTACAGTGGGCACCATTGCAATAAAATGATAGATGTTTGTCCTGGTCCACGGGGCAGTGAACAGGCAACTGGGGGACCACCTGGAAGAGAATGGGGAGACAAGGGATGTGAAGAACGGACAGCAAGTCAAGAGATCTGATCAAGCTGTCAAATTGTAATTGTTCCCACACAGGTTATACACTAATAGAAGCAGGATATGGGGTGGGGGGGTGATGTAGGGTCACTTTGTCTCTGGGTAGTGCAGGTGTTCTCAAGAACAGGATGTTGTCTGGGTGAAAAGTTCAGCAGAAAGTACAGAACAGAATGGGTTGCTAGGCACCTGTCCATAAGATCTATAGCCATTTGTTCTCAACTGGGCTGGTACTTTCTCACAGAGGCCAAGACTTTGTGCCAGTAAGCATGTGTGGCTGACTAGGCAGTTAATGTTTAAGCAAGGTTGCTCCCAACATCTCCCTCTTTTTTTTTTTTTTTGTATAGAGGAACCATGGCGATTTTAATCTTTGTTAAGGCAGAGATAGAGGCCTGACCTCCAGTAATTAAAGGGGACCTTGTAATGGCTCCGGTCCTCCTGGTGTTGTCCAGTAGGCATGAGGGCCATACCCATCCTGATGTCTTTTTCCTGGAGAAGGGATAGTTTGGACATCAACCCCTATGCAGTCAGGCTTGTCCCTCAGGGAACAATTTTTAGTTTTTGTTTATATTCCCTTGTAGTGCTTTGTTTTGCAGCCTAAGCAAGAACTTAGATTGCCAGTCAGAGGGGGTTCTGGGTGGCCCCTCTCTGCTTGGTCCAGGGGTGGAAGTCCCCTCTTTTAGGTTGGGTGGAGATGGGTTTTGGGAACACCTTGGGTGGATTATTAACCTTGTCTTGAGTCTCTTGGTCCTCCATAGCTAACCTATGATAATGTACCTGGATATGTTTTGTTTTCAAATTATCTATCTGTTGCTTCACAAAATTGGTAAGTCTGTTTAAGGCCCAGGGACCAAAAGAAATAAGCAAAAACAATCCAACTAATGGTCCCAAAATGGAAGGAAGTAGGGTTGATGACCATGAAGAGGTTGAAAACCAGTTTTTGTACCAGCTCTTCTCTTTCTCTCTCTGTCTTTTCTCAGGGCCTTCTCTGATCTTTTTCATGTTCTCTTTGACCATCCCTGTCTTGCCTACGTAAAAGCAACATTCTTCTTTAAGAGCTGCACACAACCCTCCCTGCTGTAAAAAGAGTGAATCAAGTCCTCTATGATTTTGAAGGATGACTTCAGCTAAGGAGAGGGAATCGGAGAGATCGTCAATGCCTTGTTGGTGATGTTGGACATCTCTGTCTATAGTGACACTGAGTTCTTGATACCTAGACTTGGAGAGAACATATGAAGAAATGCCAGTCCCCACGCCTACGGCACCAAGGCCTAGGAGGACTGAAATGGTGATAGCAGTTAGAGGTTTTCTTTGCTGGCAAACCAATGAAGGGGAGGGATCAGTGGACTGATCCCACAAATGAAAAAAATCTTCTGAATGATAATAAATCAGTCGAGGGACCAACTGCACAAGAATGTAAAAATCATTTTTTTTTTTTTTGCAGGAAAGGTGCTGGCTGAGAGGCAGGGGTGAGGCCATGATGGCAGACCCACCCAGTGTCATTTGGGGGAACTAAATACTAGCTATTAGTATCAGGTGCAAGGGTAACATTACAAAGGTGGGCATATTGTGAACGGGGTATATTAGAAGTCACACAGAGGCCCAATCCTGAGACCTGAGGGACAAACCATTCTCCTTCCCAGGTTGCCAGCGGCAATGGTAGGAGTCATTTGTAGGGGTAAAACTGCCAGGAACAGCAATGCCTTCATAAAAAGGTGATTGGGAATGGTAACACAGCCAGCAGTCATCAACAAGACCAGGGGAGGTGGCACTGAGTGTAAGAAAGGTCTGATTCACTAAGGTTCAAACACACATAGACAGTGGAGCACAACACACCTTGACCACAGAGCTTACCTAATTTCTCTCCAAAGAAAACTGCAGGCAGTTGAGCACAAGAAGTATTTGCATATCAAAGCATATGTGAACACAGAAAAGGCCCAGCAAAAACATGGTATACAATATTTAAGTCACGGTACACTTTTGATGGACGTTTCCCAGGTACACAGTGAGTAGAACTCAGAGAACCGAGTGGTGAATGAGGACCAGATCCCTGGGCACAACCACAGGCTTCATCAACATGCAACACAGGCCACGCTATAGTTTATCATCATCATTATCGTGATTGCTGAGAAAGGGTTTTATGCAGCTCAGGGTGGCCTTGAACTCATCATATAACCAAGGATGAATCCGAACTTAGGATCTTCCTGCCTCCACCTCCCGAGTGCCAACATTATAGGTATATGCCTGACTTTTCTGTGCGAAATTTTTCACAAGTTTTCTTTCTTTAATGATAATTTTATCTTAGTTTATAACTTCTTGACATTTCTAATAGCACCTAGCTTAAACGCATGACTCAGCTGTGTAAAAATGGACACCTTTATACTCTCATCCTGTAAGCTTTCTTCTGTTTTCTTTTTCAGTTTTTCAAGTATTTTGGTAATTAGAATACTTAGTTTTCTAAGTATTCTCACAAAAATAGGATACTTAGTTTTCTAAGACATCAACACACACATGAGGCTAGGCCTGTGTCTGCTGGAGTCACAGTGTCCCTCTCTTCTACCTGTTGGTGTCCTACTGGAAAGCTTCAGGCACAGTGTGCTTGGAGTTGTCATCCTCTATTGCCAGTCCTTCCAGAGTCCCCAGGGCATGCCTGAAGCTCTTCTTGAGAATCTGTCACTCATTGTAGAAACACTTCCACTCCAAATTTCACCATAGATTTGTCTGAAAGCAGATAGCATACCGCAAACCATCTTTTTCTTTTTATTACATCTTAGTTAGTTTTGCTTTGCAAGGGGGAGATAGGAGAGTGTGTACAGGCAAGCACACAGTGCATATGTGGAGATAAAAGGAAAATTCACAGGAGTTGGTTCTCCCCTTCCACCTTGTGGGTCCTGGGAATCAGACTCAGGTTCTTATGCTTGGTAGCAGATGCTCTTCACTTTGTAATGAGCTTGCAGAGGTTTCTTCTGAACCCTAAACTGCGAGTTTTCAAGGTGCTTGTTTTTATTCTCCATGAACTTGCTTGTCTTGCCTTTTCTTGAGTCGTGCATCCCTGCTCAACTCTAAGAAATCAATAGGCAATTCCTTAGAAGTTATCTCTAATATTCTTTCTAGGATCATCCTCATCCATACATGGGTAAAAGTTCTCTCTGTACCAAACATAACCTGCTGATTTGCAGAGTCTCTTCATCCTTGACAAACCCTTTAGGGTCACATCCAAACATCTCCAGTGTCTTCTTCCAAGAGACTTTCATAATTCACTTAACGATAGTCCCTCAAACCCAAGCAGATTTATTTATTTTTTTTCTCTTGAGACAAGGTCTTGCTATGTGGCCCTGGCTAGCCTAGAACTCCTTGTGTAGACTGGTTGGCCTAAACTTGTGGTGATTCTCCTGCCTTTGCACTCCCAAGTGCTGACAGTACAGCCATGTGCCACCATGCTGAGTCCAAGCAAGAAGCTCTTGGGCTTAGATGGTTTAGATGTTAGCATCCATCCAGAATTGCTTTCTTAGTGACAGGGACAGTTTGGACTGTGGGGTTCAGGGAGCAGAACTTCATCAACTAATTGGGCCAGAGATATGATGTAGAGAGAAACAGCACTTGTGTGTGCATGTGTGTGTATGTGTGTGTGTGTCTAGGACAGAGGTTGAGGTTTTGAGGTTCTGTCTTCCTTGATCACTCTCCACCTTACTTTGTTAGGCACAGCCTCTCACTCAAACACAGAACTAGCTTATTTGCCTGGTCTAGTTAACTAGCTTGCTCTGGGGATCCCACCTTCACCTGCCTTCGCTTATTGGGATTACAGATGGGTTTCCATGCTCACAGTTACAGGGATGCTGGAGATCCCAACACGTAGGAAGCACTTTCCCTGTGACACCATCCATGTAGGCCCCGAGACACAGGCTTTGACACAGATACACATCACCAACAGGAGTGTGCATGGGGGCGATGCTAATGAGAGGTACTTTAAACATATTTTCCTCTAAACAGCACCTGTCTGTTTTGCTGGCCGAGCAACTGAGGAGGGATTGTCTGGAGAGGGCCTGAGTCGTGACCAGCTTCTTCCCGCTCCTGTAGCACACTGGCAGGATGTGCAGTATTTGGATGGTTGCTCGCTGTGCCAGCTGACAAGGGTTTCTGTTTGTGCCTGCAGCAGCATGTCTAGGCAGCTCCGTTGTCTTGCCCTTCAGGAACGTGAAGCCCAGCAGTGACTTTGTCCCCTTGGGAGATAAAAGTTCTCATAGGCATCATTTTCAGAATATGGAGATTTCACCTAGATTAAAGATTTGCTCCAGTGAGTTTTCCTCCAGGACCAACTTATCTATAGGTTTCAAAAATTCTTTGTCTGGCTTCACACCAGCACAGGCAGATTCCACACTGACTTTCACACCAGGTAATGAATGCATAGTGATTCCTGAGTAGTTTCTGCCAGCTGTGGCTAGCTGTAAATTCAATATAGAGGCTCTTCCTTTAAGATCACAGACAGCTTTCCCTCTTGCTTTATCATGGTGCTTGGAGAGATATGCTCTTGTGTTTTGTTATTAGTCTAGGTCATTAAGAGTTTCTCCACACACATTCTAGGTCCTTCTCAAACCTTGATTAGTTTTGTTGCCTTTAATGAAGGAAATGGGGCTTCAGTGGTGTCTGTCACTTGGCTCTTGTTCAAGTTTGTATCTATGCCGAAATGGGCCTGCCTGACCAGTAAGCAATAACCAGCATGGATTCTCCACTCTGCAGTTATTAATTACTGTAAATCTAGTTTTCAGCTCGATCACTCAATGTGGCTACTACTGTTATTTTGAATGGACATAATTTCAACCTACCTCCTAAATACTCATCTTTATCCCCGTAAGTTAGTGCAGCTCTCAACTCTCATCAGCTACCAGTAAGAGTAGCAGAGGGTTCTGTATGGTTAAGGGCCACAGTGAATAAAATAACACAGAACTAAGTACAGGAGAAAATGATCAGCTTAATTTATTCATTGAGGATATCATACACAGGTACAATGTATGATCATGTCCACACTTTACTTCCCATTTCAACTCCTTCCAGACCTCCATCATGCCCCATACTCCTCTCCCAACTTCACAGCTCCCTGCCCTTTATAAACAATTAGCGCTGTCCATATATACATACACACACACACACACACACACACACACACACACACACACACACACATACATTTTCCCCATGAGTCTCATCCATTGGAGCATGGTTGACATGCCAGGAAACATTCTACAGAAAACTGACTCTCTCTTCCTGCAATCTTCAACAACAGTAACTTCTCATATAAGAGTGGAGCTTCGTGAGCCCGTCCCCCTGCCTAGGCTGCCATGTTGACTGGCTGATCTTGCGTAGGTCTTATTCAGGCAGCTATGGCTTCTGTGAGTTCATGAGCCGAGCACCCGGTCATGTCCCTAAAATGCTATTTCCCAGTATTACTCCTCAATCTTTTGGATCTTATAGTCTTTCTGTTCCTTTTTCCTGAATGTTCCCTGAGATTTGAGGGGACAGGGTGAGACGCAGTTGACTCAACTGTGTCCAGCCCTCCACAGTCACTTATTATGAGTGCTTTGACCATGTGTGAGTCTCTGTATTAGCTGCTATCTACTGCTGATGAGAGTTGAGAGTTACACTAACTTATGGAGATAAAGATGAGTATTTAGGAGGTAGGTTGATATTATGTCCATTCAAAATAACAGTAGAAGGTTTTTCTTTAGGGTCTATGAACTCTCTAGCCTTGGGTTCTTGGCCAGGCTTATAGTACCAGACAGAGTACACTCTAAGTAACAATAAAAAAGTATAGAACAGTAAATATGGAAACTAATAACTTAGTCATAGTTATTATGTAAAGTAATTGGTGTTGTTCTTAAATGCATATGCTATGCTTATGTAAAACCTGTGACATCATAGGTTTGTTTACATCAGCATTGCTATGACCATGCGAGAAATACATTTCACTGAATGGCTCTGACATTATTAGCAATAGAGATTTTTCATCTCCACTATAATCTCATGGGACCACTTCTGTGTATGTGATCTAACCAGAACATCACTTTCAATTAATCGTTATAACTTTTAAAATAACAGGTTGCTTAATAGCTGGCTTATAAGGGTTAGCAAGATGGCTCAGCAGATAAAGATTGCTCTTCATCTTATTTCAGACAGGGTCTCCGACTGAACCTGGCCATCATCAATTCAGCTAGACTGGTTGGCCAACATGCTCCAGGGATCCTCCTGTTTCTTCCTCCTCACACGGGGACTACAGGTGCATGCTGCTGCATTCAGTTTTTTAATCTGGGTGCTGAGGGTCTGAGCTTCATGTGTGGCAAACCCTTTACCAACTGAGGCACCTAGTCCTGACTTTCTGATACCTTAGGATACATCTTCCCTGAGCAGCGGTCTCCTAATGTTATTCCTACTTACAGATAAGGAATCACAACCACAGAGGGGCTCATAATATGCCCAGGGTCACATAGCTTGAGAGTGTGAAAATGTATTTGACCATGAATTCTCATCTGTAAAGCAGGTACTGTCTGCTCTGCTTAAGAATTAGTAAGAATGAGGTGGGCTAGGCATATAGAAACTCTTCAAAAGATCACAGGTGGAATGAAGACAAAGGCCACGGCCACCTGTGGGCCACCTGTGTGTACAAAGCAGCAGCTGTCACAGCTCTCATTCGCTTCCTGGCATTTGTGTGATGAAGTTCCTGGAAGCCTTTCTACCTGGGGAAAGTCTCTGTTTCCACACACCGTAAACCAAGGTAAATTACAACCTGAAGTTTAAGAGCATCATGTATTGTGAATTTGGTCCAACGCTTGTGTTATGCTAACTGGGTGCCCAAAATTTCAGGAGAATCTACACATAAGATGCTGAGGGTCCCTGCCCCCAATTGGTTTTGATTGGTAAATGAAGTTGCTGGCGGCCAATGGCTGGGCAGGGAGACAGAGGCGGGACTGCAGAAGAGGGAGCGTAGCAATCATATAATACCCAGGGAAGATAGGCCCCAGTTCCTGACTGGATCTAGGGTAACAATGATGGAATATAGACTTTAGTAAGTAATAACTCAGGAATATTGGAGGGAAGGTGTAAGCCATGTGGAAGATTGGGAGTGGCCCAGTCATTGAGCTGTTTAAGGCTTACTAAAATAGAAGGCTGCATGTGTGTCTTTCATTTGGAAACCCAGAATATTGAGGCAGGTAGGGAGGAGGAACACACGTACCTCCCACTGGGTTGCTTTGTGCAGGATTAATTGGAAGCTGCAAGAGACAGAGATGGGACTTTAGGACTCCTGGGAATGGACTGAGGAAGAGAGAAAGGAGATAGCCACCATGCTGGGGAGAAAGAAGTAAATGCCACGCTAGAGAGATGCCCGACAGAGAACATAGCCATTATGTAGGAGCTGGGGAACTCAATCCGGGAGAGTTGCAGGTCTGGGTCCGGGGCACCAAGGTGGAATACAGGATTTAGTAAGTAATAACTCAGGAATATTGGAGGGGGGAGTGTGTTAGCCGTGTGGAGGTTTGGAAGTGGCCCAGCCATTGAGCTGTTTAAGGCATATTAAATATACGGCTGTGTGTGTGTGTGTGTCTGTCTGTCTTTCATCTGGGAACCCAGAAAATTAGGGTGGACAGCGAGGAACGCACCTCCGCTGGGGCCGTTTGAGTAGAATTAATTGATTACTGCAACAATCATGGTGTCTTCTATTTAAAGCACGTTCCCTTGGTGACGGGGGGTGCAGATGGTGGCATTTGTATGCTTGTCTACTATGTACAAAGGCTTGTCTTCAGCATCTCATCAAAGAGACAGGGTCACTCATGCTCGTAATTCAGGACTTTAGAGGCAGAGGCAGGAGGAACCAAACGTCCATGGTCATTCTCAGGTAGGTAGGAAATTTGAGGCCCCTTGAGACCTTGTCTCATTTAAAAAAAAAAAAAATAGGTAACCTTCGAAAAACACTTATTATCTCTTGCTTCTAACTCCCTGGCTTTTGTTTAATGGAGTATGGTTAGATGATGGGTGGTAACAATGGCATCGAAAGAGGAACTCATTACATACAAGACAAGCTATCCCATGCAGGGCAATATGGGGAAACACAAGAGTTGGTAACAGGAATAGAGTGGGGGAAGGCCTGGGCCACAGTTTTTACTGTGTTTTTTTGACAGATGGAATGGGCAAGGCCAAGTCAATATGTTGAGTTAGTGTTAGAGGTCTCAACAAGGTCAGCAGTTCGTGGCTACAGGAATAATCCAAGTTGTCTGGGACTTGGCCTTGGGTGATTTTAGTAAATGAGCAATATGGGCTTGGTATGAGATAGTTAAATCAAGAAGGTGGAGGTGTGTTGGTCAGTTGTGTGAGAGGATTGGAATAGGCAGGGTGTTTATTCTCTTTACAAGAATTAGCTCATTCTGTGAGAGGCAGTCTCTCCAGGATGGGCAAGACCCCAAAGCATCATAATTTAAAAAAAAAACCTCTTAACTAATATACCTTTCTTCTTTCTCTTTACTCCTTTCCAAGATGGAATCTGGGAGGAGAGAGATTTAGGCCAAATAATAGGAGAATAGGGTGATAAATTCACATGAGTCTGTTGCACCCTCCTGGGGTCAACCTCCAATATCTGTTTAGGGCCAGTTCCTGAGAAGATATATGTATGGGCTGAAGTTGACATATTCAGAGGACAGCTGATTCCACTAGGTCTCTGGGGCCAGGGTGTTGGCAAAGGTTGAAGTACCTAACTCAGCTTTTGCCTCCAGATGGGAAATCTGGATCCAGCCTACCAGGATCTATAAATGCTATAAAATCTATGGCTGTATCATCCCAGAATATTGTTGGCTTCTAGGTTCTTGCCCTACTTTGGAGGGTTTGTTGAATGATTGTCATGAACAGTCTACATGGGTACACTTGGGTCCAACCTCTGAAGATCAAATGACTTGTCTTAGTTTGCAAAAGGCAGGTAGTCACATGGGTATTAATTGCAAAAAGGCATTATCTGAAGTCTTTAAAGAGATGAATGTCTAAAGCAATGAGCAGATCCATTACCTAAGATCATTCTTAATGGAGCAAGGTATTCATTTGGCCCAACTGAAATTCTTAAAATCAAAATGAAATTATGGCGAGACCACATTGCTTGGTCTCCTGCCAAGTCACACCTCCAGAAGGGATTCTGCTGACCTGCAAGTTACCATTTTGCTAAGGTCATCTGTCTCAGGAGAAAGCAGAGTAAGCCTGTGACAGCAGCAAGCACCAGGAGCTTTGGGTATGCATCACTGATATCGAAGAAAATATCTTTATTGTTTCTGCAATTGCAGCCAGTTTAAAAGAATTAAAGGGCTGGAAAGATGGCTTAACAGTTAAGAGTGCTTACTGCTCCTACAATGGACCCAGGTTCAATTCCCAGCATCTATGTCAGGCAATGTTAATGTATTTCATTTTCCCATAAAGGTTCTTATTCCAAAGGAGTCCTGCCCCACACCTAGGAGTAATGTAGTACAGAGATGATTATTACATCAGAATACATTCCTTCATCTAGTTACATCTACAAAGCCCTTCATTTGTTATAAAATCTAAGCTTAAAAGTAGACTGTTTCCCCTGGATCTTTAGGTCTTTATATCTGGAGTATTCTGTGTCATAGCATCTTTGGCACAAATTTATTCTGCTTTCCTTTTATTAACCTTTGTTATGGGAATGTTGGTAGTGACCCTTGATGAATGAGAACAGGAATTGCCCCTTCTGCCCCCACAGATGCAAAGTTGGGAGTGACTGGTAGAGTGATTAAGCTTGCAGAGGGGCTGTCAGTGTTGACGATCTGAGCCATGACTTCTGCAGTGAGCAGCTGGAATGGGATATGGACAGGGTCCTAGGAGGGAGAGATAACAACTGAGAGGACAGGCTTTATAGAGTCATGCCATAGGAAATTCCCAAGGAAGAAGCAGAGTGACAGGAAGCTGACAGCTAAAGCATGTCCCCACGGGACTGTAGCAAGGACAGGTGTACATGGGTCTCCCAAGGACCCAAGGTCTAAAAGTGCTAGAGGTGTCATGTGGGAGGCCAGAGAACACCTTCTTCCCTATCTAGGGTCAGTGGCATGAGGCTAGCATGGCCTACAGGGGGCCCGAAGAACATCCTGAGTAGTGCTGGGTCCTAGCTCAGTCAGAAGGTTAACATAGCATTTAGAGAGGACAATAGAGATACAAGGGAGCTTTGACGTTGACTGTGAGTATATCAAGGACACGAGGAACAGATGCAGGAATGAGGAGATGATGGGCAATGGGTTAGGAAAGGACACAGGGCAACCTGAGAGCAAACAACAAGAAGAGAAGGAATTCCAAGGTCTTGGTTTATGTGATAACAATATAGAGATAAAGGGAAGGAAATAGGGGTTGGTTCCTCCTACTGGTTGATATATTCTTTTAAACATTTAAATTTTTCCTCTACTTTTTATTTTATGTATATGAATGTTTCAGCTGCACATTTGTCTGTGTGTCAAGTACATGCCTGATTCCTGAGGAGGTCACAAGAAGGTGTTGGATCTCCTGAAACTGGAGTTACAAATGGCCGTTGGCTGCCTGGTAGATGCTGTTGAATGGAAAATGAGGACATGACTGCTACTAGGTTTGGTTGAGGAGGTTTTTATTGTAACTATGAAGAAGAGAATAGCCAGAGGCATCTGGAAGAGTCCAGAATAAACGTGGCTTTGGGGGATCAGGAGTGAGAGAGAAAGAGAAGAAAGAGAGAAGACCAAGAGACCAAGAAAGCTCCAAGAGTGAAGTCAAAATATCTGAGTTGTATATGAAAGAGAAGGTGAGTGTCTTAGTTAGGGTTTCCATTGCTCTAAAGAGACATCATGACCAAGGCAACTCTTATAAAGGACAGTATTTAATTGGGGCTGGCTTACAGGTTCTGAGGTTCAGTCCATTATCATCATGGCAGGAGCATGGCAGCATCCAGGCAGGCAGGGCATGGGAGGAGCTGAAAGTTCTACATCTTCATCCAAAGGAAGCTAGGAGCAAACTGTTTCTTCTGTACTGTGTGGCGCTTCAAAGCCCACTCCCACAGTGACAACTTCCTCCAACAGGGCTATACCTACTCCAACAGGGCCACACCTCCTAATAGTGCCACTCCCTGGGCCAAGTATATTCAAATTACCACAGTGGGTGAAGGGAAGCAAAGCTGAGGAGCGGGAGAGGTTTAAAATAGAGGGTGGGGTGAGAAGCGCTGAGCTGAGCCAGAACTCTGTAACAGATACTTATGATGCTGGGAGAGCTTGGCAGCCAGCATCAGCAAGCTTTGCTATAGGCACCTTAGTTAGCTCTTTGTCCCAGGTTTCTTTGGGATCTAACAGCTTGAATTGAACTCAGGACCCTTTGAAGAGCAACCAGCTACCACTGGTTGATATTTAAGAACAGGTTTTTGTTGTTGTTGTTGTTGCTTTTTAAAAATCATACAACTAGCTGTGACTCAGCAAGTTAAATAATAGTCTACTTACTAGAACTTTTGTGGCAGAACCAATGTTAGAATTTAAGCAGAGGAGTACGTTGGCCACTTGGGGTATCACACCAAAGATCACACCAAAGATCTCATGCAAGAGATTTATTGGGAGGGAGAAGACCAAATGGCTATCTCTGAGCAGGAGAGAGAGAGAGAGAGAGAGAGAGAGAGAGAGAGAGAGAGCAATCTGTGATGGTGGGACCTGCTAAAGGGCACACTAATCACATCTGGTGACGTAGCTTCTGGTGCTGACTTGTGGAAGGCAAGCTGAGGCTAACACTACAATTATGAGCAAAAGTAACATTTTTGAAAGTTATACAAATATTAAATAATAATGCTTATGACTAAGAAAATAACTCAAGTAATTTCAAAGAGTATAAATTAGAAAACAAAGGTTATCACCCCAGTCTCACTTCCAAGAGGTAACTGCTAGAGACAAGTCTCAAACTTGCTGCAATCCTTGCAGCAAGTTCTTATGCATTTGAGATGGAAGGAGAGTCTCTCTCTTGGCTGTTAAAGCACTGTTAAAGACTCTCCAATCAGCTGAGTATGGTAGTTCATGCCTTTCATCCCAGCACTTGAGAGGCAGAGATCTCTGTGAATTCGAGGTCCTCCTGGTCTACAATCTACAAAATGAGTCCCAGAACAACCAGGAATACACACAGAAAAATCCTGTCTTGAAAAACAAAACAAAATTTTAATTAATTAATATTGATATTGATATTGATAATGAGTTCTTATAAGTAAGACTTCTGATGTTTATTTAGGGAAAAGATTTGGAGGATGGGGCATTTTGGTGCTCTGGTTGATAGCTGTTAGATCCCCTCCCACCCACATCCCCCATCCCATGCTCTGGCTGCCTTGAGCAAAGAATTGCCAGTCAAATAGCTAACCAAACCATTCTTATATCAGTACTGATTGTTTGGGACACTCCATAGATGCCTCGAGAAAACTACATGACAATCATAGCTGCTTATCTAGTATCTGAAGGTGCCACAACTGTTTCAACAGTTGGCACTAGACTTTGCCATCACAGGACTCAGTGAACCAAGTCTATGTGACCTGGTGACCATCTCTATTCAGACAGAAGGGGAGGACACAGAGAAGTGGCTTGACTGGTGCAGAGGCAACGATACCGTGACTGGTGCAAATACAAACCTCCATTCTCACAGAGAGTTGGCTGTGATTGGTGTTGTGTTTTATAAAAAGAAAAGAAGTCAGAGATGTGTTTGGTGGAGGTGCAATATGGTGTGGGGAAAGGGGGTGCCTCTGAGGGCCCATGCTGAGGCATCCCTTACCCCTGAGGGACCAGCTACCAGTATAGTATAGAATAGAGCTAATTTAGGGGATGGGGAGGAAAGTTGAGGGGTTAATGACAAAGAAAGGCAGAGGGGGGTGAGGGGGGAGGAGGAAGGGAAAGAAAGAGGGGGGAGGGGAGAGGCTGGCCATGAGCACAAGGAAAGGGGGGAATGGGAAGAGAAGGAGAAGAGGGTAAGGGAGCAAGAAGAGAAGAGAATGGGTAGCTGTAGCTGAGGAGCGGGCAAGCAGCCCCTTTTATAGTGAGTCAGGCACATCAGGTTGTTGCCAGGTAACAATGGGGCGGAGCCTAGACGAAATACCAACAATTGGTACAAACACTTCTTCTCTGGCTACATAAGCAGGCGATTCATCTCACCTGGTGAGTCTGTTGACAGACACGGTCTGGTGCTGCTTCCTGCTTTGTTCTAATATTAGGCTCAATAAAAAGACTTTACTGGACTGGCTTTTTCTTGCCAGAGGTCAAAGCCGGAAACCAAAGCAGCAGAGACAGTTGAATGGTGGTGAAGCAATGGACAAGATTATAAAGTGTCCACAGCACCATTACTACCCTGCCCAGCTGTGACAGTGGAAAGGGGACCGGCTGTTTTGATGGCTCTCGCAGAGGTAGAGCCACAGAGACAGCCTCCCAGCCACAGAAGCAGGGCTATGACCTGTGGGAGCCGAGTGACCCAGAGGAATGACAGAGATGGAGCTGGCCAGTCAGCGGGTTGAACAGAAAGCAGCAAAGAGGAACAACTACAATAGAGACCTGCAGGAAAGGTGGAGTCACTGGAGCAGCAGCCACCAGCAACAGAACGAACCTTCAGCAGGCCAAAAGGGGGAGGGGACCATTGCAGTTGGTACCTAAGCCATGGCACCTGGTACAGCAGCTGAAACACAGGATAGGACACTGGTCAGGGCAACAGGAACAATGGGAGCAGAGGAGTAAGAAAGAACAGAGAGCCGAGATGTAATTCCAGAAGGCTACAGTCAGAAGAGAAACTGCTCTGGTGACCGGGAGAGTTCAGAGAACAGGAACTTGGTCTCAGACACTGCAGACCCAGGAGCTGTAGCACTGGCCACTGTCATGGGCTTGCAGCAATTGACAGCAACATGGAGAGGCGATTTTTGCCTACCCACGATTTCTGTCTGGGTAGAGGTAAAGGACTCCAGCCAGCTGATTTTTAACACAAGTGTATACAAGAACACTATAGTGCTTTAAATACAGCCAGGATCATTTTATACGTAACCCCTTTACAGCTTGATTTTATCCATTAACAATATACTTAGTATATATTGCATGCATATGTAAACCATCTCACTCTTGTGCACAACATTTTTAGTTTACACAGCCCATTAATCCCCTGTTGTTGGACACATATTTCTGCTTCTTGCCTTATAAGCAATGCTTCAGTGAACATCCTTAAGTGTAAGCTGTGGTTTGCCTCCTTTTACTCGGTAGTACTCATTAGCTGTATTTGTAGTGTTAAAATAGACGTTATTATTAAATAGACTTTATTATTACAGAGCAGATGTACAATTATGTACAGAACAGATGCGTAATTATGCAGAAGTTTCTGGAACTGAATGTATGTTGTTTAACCTAAGCGTTTTAAATCCTTGGCTTTACAAGATACCTTCTTACTCTTCGAAGTACATGTCAAAACTTGCGTCCTGCCTGAGAACTGGATCCAAAATTGCACTACCCCGCCTTATTATCACTTGGAAAATTTTCCTCTGCTATATCTTTGAGGATTATTTTCTGCTTAATTCTTTTGTCTTCCTTCTAGGACCCCTGAAGTATTTTCCTAGACCTTTTGATATTGTCTCATAGAGTTCATTACGGTTTATATTTTATCCTCTGCTCTTTGGAATGAATGATCTCCAATGATAAATACTCAAGTTCATTGACTTTTCCATTACCATTCTCCAATGAAATTTAATTTAGTCTTGTGTTTTTGAGATAGGATGCTGCCAGTAGAGCAAGATGGCCTTGATCTCTCAAATCTCCTGCCTCAGTCTCCTAAGCACTCGGACCATCAGGCTCACCTTAAAATTCTAATTTTAATGTAAACTTGATTCTCCTAGTTATTTTACATTTCATATTGTTGTTTTCATATTGATGTAAAAATACTTCCATCAGTATTTTTATTACTCTGTTGGGATTCCTCAGTTTTGTGTTTACTGGGAAGACATATGTCTCTATGTTATTGAGCAGAACACATGCTTTAAAATCCTTGACTGCTCAACCTATCTTAGGGTGATGCTGGGGTTAGTATCTTCTGATTGCCTTCTTTTCTAGAGACTAGACCACAATTTCCTTACTTTTTAAATGTCAAGTAATCTTAGATTGCATCTTGAAGTTGTGGTATGCGTTTGATGTTGCTTGAACTTTGAAATTTGTTATATATGTTAGGGTTTTCATAAGCTTGTGGTTGAAGGCAATTAACTTAGTTGGACTGAATCTGAAACCTGCCTTTTCATTCTGTGCCTTCAAGTGGGTGTGACATACAACCTGAGTCCTCTTAGTGAAAAATAGGAAGAGGAAGAGAGAAGAGGAGAGGGGTACAAGCTAGGGGGCTCGGGATGAAAATGATCAAAACATATTACACGCATGTGTGGAAATGTCAGCATGAAACTCATTATTATCATAACTAATGTTATAAAAACTTGACAGATTTTGCTGGCTGGTCCATCACTGTCTATTTTATTTTTTGTTCTCTCTGAAGTGGCTTGTTTCCTGTATTACTTTAAACTGTTATCATTGTTTTCAAGTAAAAGTTATCTTTTCAGATTTTATTCCACCTCTTGAATTTCTTTTGAGTCTTGTTTTTTCCATGAGTTTATATCAAGTCTTTGGAGGGTGTGGAGAGATATTTGTCTGAGTTTCTTCAGTTTCTGGAGTGATCCGTCTGCTGTGAACCTTTAATCTCTCTTTTGCTTGTTGTTTGTCTTCCTCCAGCCTCACAGGCTTGAACCAAATCTACTTATCTGGCAGCAAGTCTCAAGTTACGCCAAAGGATGGAAGGATGGAATGGGTGAGCTACACACGCTGGAGCACATGGGCTGAGATGAAATCTCCACTGTAGTACATACCACATGCTCTCCTACTGAGACCCTGGACAAGTAGATCTCTATCTCGTTAATTGTCTTGTAGGCTTTAATTATGGAGTATAGTGCCTCATGCACAGTACTCAACATATATGGAAGAAAGACGCTTCTGCTTATTGTGTAAGGGAGCAATAATACTTTTGCTACTGCTCAACAAGAGGCACAAAGATGATAATTTAATTCCCTTTCAGTTAGTTCCCCCAAAGTTACAATTAGGTAATTTGTGATAGCTCTTACCTAACAGTATAGACCTATCTCCATCTGGTGGCCACATTTAAGAATTAAGATTAGTCTCAGGTTCTTGGTCACCCAAGCAGTGTCAGGCATGGGTTCCATCTCTTGGAGTGGGCTTTAAGTAAATCAGATACTGGTCGGTTACTCCCACAAGCTCTGTGCCACCATTGCCCTAGCACATCTTGGAGGCGGGACATCATGGTGGAACAAAGGGTATATGGCTGGGTTGGTGTTTATGTTTCTCCTTTAGTACCCTTCAAAGTGCCTTCTGGTATCAAAGACAATAGAATATAGGGGTAAAGGCTGTATGTAGGCACCAGCTTGACTTCTTCATTGCAAAGAGCTGTATAGTGTTGTCTTCAGCAATGGCACCTTGTCACCAGTTTGTGGAGAGCAACCTATAGTTTTGGCAACAACCTGCATTGTTTGGGGATTCCAATAGGACCCCTTTGGACAGCAACTTAATTAGATGTAACCCAATCCCAGTACCAGAAACTTTATTTGGTGACAAGAAGTATCTAGTTGAGGATCTGCCTACCACATTATTTGGTGGTTTCATTTAGATTACCTTCACACACATGCTCCCATGCACATACACACACACACATTTTAAGAAGGGTCCACTATATTAAGTTTCCATATTATCCTTCAAATGGCACTTTAGTTGTGGCTTCTCTATCTCTTCCTTCCCTTCTCTCTCTCTTCCATCCCACTCCCACTTGAACCCCCACTCCAGGCTCCCACCATCTACTCATGCCTCCCCAGTCCCTCACTCTGGTTCTATGTGCTGTAGCTTGCGTACCATTGACTTTACAGCTAAAATTAACATATAAGTGAACACATGCCTTATTTATCTTTCTGAGTCTCAGCTGACTCCTCAGGATGACTTTTTCTAGTCCCATTTTTTTGTTTTACCTGCAAATTTAATGATTTCCTTCTTTTAAACAACTGAGAGATACTCCATTGCATAAACACACCACATTTTGGTTTATCCATTCTTTGGTTGAGAGACACCCAGATTGTTTTCCAGTTTCTGGCTATTATGAGTATAATAACAATGAACATGGCTGAGCAAGCATCTCTGTGGTAGGATGAAGGGTCCTTTGGGAACATGCCAGAGTGAAGTAGCTGGATCTTTAGGTAGATTAATTCCCATCCTCCCGAGGAACTACCACATTGACTGCCACAATGCCTATACGAGTTTACACCCCCATCAGCAATGGATGTGTGTTCCCCTTACTCCATAGGAACCTACGGTAAAATGAAATGCTAACTGTTCTAAACAACAACCAAAATGTAGCAATAAAATGACTCCCAGGGTCATTCTGCTACACTCATAGATCAGTGCCTTGCTCAGCCATCATCAGAGAAGCTTCCTCCTGCAGCACATGGGAACAAAGAGAGCCAGGCATTATGCAGAGAGTGAAAGACTCAGAATTCTCATCCCTAAATGGGATGTCTCCATCAAATCCCTTCCCTCAGGGATCAGGGATATCTGAGGAAAAGGAGGTGGAAATAGTGTAGGAGCCCATGGGAATGAAGAACACCAAGAAAACAAAGCCCTCTAAATCAAGAAGACTGATGTATCTGTGAACTCACAGAGACTAGGCAGCACTCATAAGGCCTGCACAGGTTTGCATTATATGGGGACCTAGAACTGAAAGGAGAAATGGACACATGCCTGAATCCCTTACCCAGAAGCAATCTCCTGTTGATAACCACTGGCAAATGAAAATTGAATTTAGGCCAAGGGAGTTTCACTGGGTAAACAAACTACTCTTAATGGTAGGCTTCATGCCCAGCAGTAGATGCCAACAGAAAATAAACTCAGTGGCAGCTTTAGAAGTTCCTTATCTAGTTATGTGTGTCAGGGCTTTCCATTTTGTTTCTAAATTTATGTGTGTGTTACACACACACACACACATATACATACATATACACATATACATACATACAGACACACACACACACACACACATATGCTGTCTTAATTACAGGTTCAGAGGTTCAGTCCATTATCATCAAGGTGGGAGCATGGCAGCATCCAGGCAGGTATGGTACAGGCAGAGCTGAGAGTTCTACATCTTCATCTGAAGGTTGGTAGTGCAAGACTGGCTTCCAGGCAGCTAGGACAATGGTATTAAAGCCCACACCCACAGTGACACATCTACTCCAACAAGGCCACACCTATTTCAACAAGGCCACACCTCCAAATAGTGCCACTCCCTGGGACAAGCATATACAAACCGTCACATATACCATACAGATCCTTGGCATATATGTTATGGCTTCTAGATTAGTGCTTTTATGGGACTGCTGAGTGTGCAAGCAAGTGTTCTCTGTGTCTGCATCTGCTTCTTGCGCCTTTTCTGGGGCTCTTTTTCTTCTGTTTGTTTTTTTCTGCTCTATTCTGATGTGTTAGTTTTTATTTTATCTTACTTTATTATTATCCCTTAGAAGCCTATTTCTTTTCTAATAAGAGGCAGAATTGGGGGGTGGGTGGGGTGGATTTGGATGGAAGGGGGAGTAAGGAGAAGTTGAGGGAGGGGAAACCATAATCAGGATATAGTAGGTAAGAAAGAAACCAGTTTTCAATAAAAGGAAAGAATTAAAAGTAAAACTCTGCCCATCTACAGATGCTTCATGTTGTAGCCACTGTGACTGTCAGCTGCCTCTCCTCCCCCACATCGCACACTCATGCACGCTCTCTGCATACTGACACTGTCTCTCTTCACACACACTCCCTCAGATAGGTCAGCATCTTGACTTAGTGCTGGCTAATTATTAGAGCACCACTCAATTGGTAAAAGTTTGTCTCCATCGTGGAATTTGTCTTGGGTTCAGGTCACATGCATTCCCCCTTTTGCTGGGCTTGGCTGCTTCATTGAATCAGCTCCCCACGTCTGAAGCACTGGCCCGGGAAAGAGACATCTCTTAGTTCCACTTCCTGGTTTCTCTCCGTGTGCTTGGCATTTCATGGGAGAGAAAAGATGCCTGAATTAATCTGTTTTGAAAAGATGTTATAGAGTACAGC
The DNA here is from genome assembly GCF_004785775.1 of Grammomys surdaster. Classification (NCBI taxonomy): domain Eukaryota; kingdom Metazoa; phylum Chordata; class Mammalia; order Rodentia; family Muridae; genus Grammomys; species Grammomys surdaster. The sequence goes on along the minus strand of NW_021604597.1, from coordinate 17,153,077 downwards.
AGTTAATATTGCCTGTAACCAGATCACTTCAGACTTGATAATAAAGACCAAAATAGGCCTTGGCTCTGGGCTCGGACTTTCTGAGATCCAGGCCTTTTGTTAGCACTTTCCTTGGGTAAAGCAAAGTGGAAATCCATCCCTAGCTCCTGGGGATTCTCCCATTGCTGTGGGTGCACACTGTGGCTCAGAGCAGTGACCTGGGAAGGAGAAGGAGAAGAGACCAGTGCAGCACGGGTGCTCAGCCCCCAGACCCTGCCTGTGTAGTTCCTGCATCATTGGTTACAGCCCGTCTGCTTTGCTTGCTATCTTCTTGTTGCCAAGGTAACACTGGCTGACAAGTCAATACCCTCCCCTGCCTTCCAAGAAACTATCATTTTCTCTCTTCAAATGCAGTATGATCTCAGTGTGCATCTGCTCCCAGTGTTCTCCAGCTCTGTCTCTACCTCACTCTCAGGCATTCAGCTCTTCAGTTCAGGCATCCACAAAGAAACTCACTTCCTCCTTCCCGGGGGTGAATCTCCTGCCATTCACTCTTTCTCTGTATTCCTAACCTCAGCTTTTCCTGCTACTTATCCATCTCTAACCATGTTCTCTCAGATGCTCCAAGGCCTCAGACTGTCCCTTGGCCAACTTCTAGCTTCCTGCTTCCTTCGCTGCCCTGCCCACCACACTTTCCTGACTGTCCTCTGTCTCTGGTTCATTCTTTCCACAGGGCCTTTCTTCCTTAGGCTTTTGTAATGCCTCTGGATGTTGGGTGCCATCTTTGATATATCCTCGTTTTTTTTTGTTTTTGTTTTGAGACAGGATTTCTCTGCATAGCCCTGGCTGTCCTGGGATTCACTCTGTAGACCAGGTTAGCTTAGAGTTCAGAGATCCACTTGCCTCTGCCTCCTGAGGGCTGGGATTAAAGACATGTGCCACCACCACCCGGCTCACATACTGGTTTTTATTGTTCAGTTCTTTCTATGGTCCAGTTTCTAGTAACCTCCCAATACAGTGTTCTACAGTGTAACTACACACTGCTAACTTCCGCCAAGGCTGCTTCCCCATAATAGCATCTGCACTTCCCTGACAGCCACTGGCCTGCAGAAAGCCTGTTCATTGAGAGAATAAATATTTCTTGTCATTCTAAATCACCATTTGTTGATCCAGTTTGCTCTGATGTCTCTTTTCTCCTGATTTTATCAGGGCCTGAAGATTTTTCTTTTTTAGCTTTTAGTTTGGAAGCACTTTCAGATTTTAAAATAAATGGCAAAACTCCCACATACTTTTCAATCTCTAAACGTCAACACTTTGTAACCATAGTACAAGGATCAAAACCAGACATTCACAGTGATGAGTTCTTAAGAGTTTGTGAACTCCATTCTTCTAAACCAGGATCCAGATTCAGGCTCTTGTGTTATATCCAGTGCCGTGTCTACTTCTTAGGCTCTCTAATCTAGGCAGTTCCTTTTCCCTTTGTTGTTTAAGACACTGAACCTTTTGGAGGACATTACTTTTCAGCTAAGATTTGGTTTGGTACATAGGTGTACACATGTTTGCCAAGAAAATCCTTTATGAGTACGATGCATGACAGGGCATGCCTATAATCTCAGCATCTGGGATGTGAAAACCAGAAGATCAGGGTTCAAGGTCAAGCCTGAGTCATCTAGGAAGAACACATGTCCAAAAACAAAACAACCAATCAAACGAGCAATAAACCCAAATATTGGAGGTATAGCTTGGTGGAAGGCCTCAGGTGCCATCCTTGGTACCACAGAACAAACAAATCTCAACAATAGAAGTAGCTCTCACTGCACTGTGTCAGGAGGCATGGGATGCCTATTTGTGAACCACTGATAATGTGGATGTGGACCATTTGACCAAGGTGGTTCTGACAGCATTTGACACATTCAAGCTGTTCTTTTCTCTATGTAATCAATGGGACCCTTGTGTAGCTCTGTTCCTTCTTTTCACACTCCTGTGCACCAATTTTAGTATCTTTCATCATTCTGGACTTCAATGATTATTGTGCTAGTGGCTTTCTGATTTCCAGATTTTAAATGGGGCTGGAGAAGTAATTTATCCATGGTGTATTGTGTGTACCCAGCTCCAGGATGACCACAGTGCTTCCTGCGAATGAATCTTAGGCATTTCAGGTAGACTCTGGATCACAGGGTACTTTAATATAAATTTCTCCCTTTCCCTTTTCTTCCCTGCCCACCCCCTACCACCTCCTATTTGTGGAGACAAAGAGGCTCTCCTGATGGGATGGTGGTGTTCCTGATGAGATACCAAGAAGGGCTATCACAAGTAAATTGATCATGACTTAATTATTAATTCATGATCCTAAAGTACATACTGTGGAGATTAGTGCTCTAAGCCAAAAGATCCTTGGCTCACATTTTTAGAACTACTGTCTTAAAGGACAATTGCCTAAGCTAAGATCATCAAGGTAGAATGTAATAAATCAAGACCTACTGTCTTTAGGGAAAACACTTCTCAATCCATTTGGAACTATGTCACGGCACTAGTGACCTTGGGATCTTTTCTAAAACACTCAGGCAGAGTGTTGCTGAATTTGGGGGAAGGGTTGGAGGATGTGTAAAATGTTTAAAGTGCTATAGCTCTGGGTACTTGCAGAAGGCCTGCTAGAGTCTGGTAATCCCTAAAGTATGGATGTTTATTGACTGGAACTAAGTTCAAGCTTAAGTCCATAGATAGTGCGAATTAAAATAGTCTCTCCTTCGAAATGTATGCCATAGCTAGATCTCATAGTAATACAGTTGGAGTGAACACTCTGGCTAGGGGGGCCAAGATGATACAGATCTATACACTTGTAGGTGACTGCAAAGCAGACAGAGGATCAGGATTCCTGCTTGTGTGAAAACGCCTGGGAGGGTTGACCCTGTGCTTTACAGTCAGGACTAGGATGAAGAAGGAAGAAATGGACTGCCTCTGTTCTTGAGCAGGGGTCAGCAGGCTTCTCAGAGAGTAGAAGGCCTCAGTGAAGCCAGAGAGGACACTGGGCTGGCTATCACTGATTTCTGAGGACCTATAGAGTATAATTCTATATATTGAATGTGACCTAGATTATATATAAACTAGGGTTTCCCTTGTGATTTAGGCACATATCTTGCTCAGGAACTGGTAAGTTCTATCAGGCTGACCTGTCTACAGAGCTGGACTCATCACAACAAAATGATTCAGAAAGACACTGAGAACCAGACATAGTGTTGCAGACTTATAATCTCAGTACTTAAGAGGCTGAGACAGAAGGGTTGAGAGTTCAAGTCTAGCTCACTACACAATGAGTTTCAGCTTGCCTGACCTAGATAATCAGACCTTGTCTTTCTACTTTCTCCACAGCCTATAGATATGTACTAGGCCTGGACACCCAGGTTAGAGGAGTGTAGCATGACCAAGCCCCTGTCAGGAGCATTTTTGTAAGGGATATTAATTTGACTTCTTGTGTATTGACTGTGTCTTAGCGTTTCCATTAGTGTGAAGAGACACCATAACCAAGGAAACTCTTATAAAGGACAGCATTTAATTGGGGCTGGCTTACAGGTTCTGAGGTTCAATCCATTCATGGTGGGAAGCATGGCAGCATCCAGGCAGGCATAGCACTGGAGGAGCTGAGAGCTCTATATCTTGTTCTGAAGATAAGCAGGAAAAGACTGTCTCCCACATGGCTAGGAGGAGGGCCTCAAAGCCCACCCCGACAGTGACACACTTCCTCCAACAAGGCCACATCTACTCCAACTTAGCCACACCTCCTAATAGTGCCACTCCCTGGGCCAAATACATTCAAACCACCACAGACCATCATCACACAATCCCTCCTCTTCTGGAATACACTTAGGTCACATTAGAAGAGAATACAAGGCAAACTGACTTCACAACAAAATATCATTCCTGGCTGGGCGGTGGTGGTGCACGCCTTTAATCCCAGCACTTGGGAAGCAGAGGCAGGTGGATTTCTGAGTTCAAGGCCAGCCTGGGACAGCCAGGACTACAGAGAAACCCTGTCTCGAAAAACCAAATATATATATATGTGTGTGTGTGTGTGTGTGTGTGTGTGTGTATGTGTATGTGTGTGTGTATCATTCCTTTATTAAAGAAGTCATGGTGTTCAACAAACACCCAGTGTCTGTCTGGTCATTGTCAGGCACTGTGCCAGGCCCAAGAACAAGGGCAAGAAACGGGGCAGATGAGGTCTCACAGTAGGGGAATCTGATTGCTAGTGAGGGAGAAATGAGAGAAGAAATAAATGAGCTAGTATATTATAGATAATATGTAGAATAAAGGTAAGGAGATAGAGGAAGGCAATAGGATTTGTTTGGAGTGTAGGGATGGCTATTTGGCTAGGTACAGTCTCATTGATCTCAATGCCTGCATAAGTCTAGTGAGGAGAAGGTCCAGAGAATGGGAATTCCAGGCAGTTGGGTCCTCTCTTCATGCACAGGCCTTGTGATAAGACTGTGATTCAAAGAACAGAGGGCAAGTCAGTGGGAGAGAAAGGGGCTAGATGATAAAGGCAGGGCAATGAATCTAGACAAGATGAAACCAATGGGCAGAGGCTGTATCATGGAGTCTCTAGCAAGGAGTTACATTCTTTTTAAAGAAAGCTTGGCGATCATATGATACAGGTTTTAATTTTTTTCTTCCCTATAGACCCTGGTTTTATGCAAAACCCAAGGAAACCACAGAGAGGAATGCTGTACACCCCACTCTGAATCCCTACTCCTACCCAGTTGGCCTCTCCTTATCCATTTAGCACGTTCTAGTCCAGTTCAAGCATTAACCTCTCTGTGGTTCCACAGCTGTGACTTGTTAACGACAGCTAGAAAGTCTATCACCCCAGCATCAGAAGGTGGGACTTAACCTCCCTCACCTTGCTTCTAGGTTAATCCTATGACTGTGTTAACCAAAGGATGTAACAGAATCAAGATGGACAGCTTCTACTTCCTCCTCAACAGATGGGCTCTAGCAGCCTCAGCTGCTAAGACATTCTCTCACCCCGCTGGAAACTGCACAGAAAAAAAGGAAAAGCCCAGGAAGAAACAAACAAGAAGTCCCAAGGGACTGACAAGTATCCAGAGCCAAGCTGTCCTAATGACTCTAGCTACCACAGTAGCCATCCTGGTGGTGGTGAAAGGCACCTGCTATTCCATCTCCAGCCCACACCACCCTGAGGAGAAACACATCAATTCTGGACCTTGTTGTGAACCTTAGTGTGGTGTCCACACTAAATGGTGGCTGTTTTCATTCCCTTCGTATTGGGTGGGTTGTCAGCCAACTTTAGAGATCACTGGAGAAAAACTTCTAACAGATAATCAGAAAAATCACTTCTCTGAGCAATATCAGTGGCTTTCCAAGGAAATCAGACAGCTCAGCTCGGACAGTGGGAGGGGTAGTGGGGAGGGGCGGGTTACCAGACTTCAGAGAAGAGCTGTCCTGAGCTGGGATCACAGTTTCACCTACATTCTGAGCTTCTTTGTCTCTTTCCTTAGAGGCTTCAATGGCAAATGCTAATGTGAAGATCTCAGTAGGTAAAAAGAGTTCAATAGTGTCACTATTGGGTGCTCATCAGTGTCTTCTGGGGGCTCTCAGCAGGGTACTTGGTTAGGAGTCCACTTGAGAGGCTATGTCCTGCCACTGCTCAAGTCCTTGGAAAACAGGTTGGGTATAGAGGTAGAGATATGGCTCAGGGCTTAAGTGAGCCTTCCAGAGGACTCACGTTCGGTTCCCAGCACCCACACCAGGTGATTCACTACTACCTGTGACTCTGGCTGAAAGACATCTTATCCCCTCTTCAGTCTTCCATTGGCATAAACACGCACGTCATATAATCACACAGACAGACACAGATACACAAAAATAAAATAAAATAAAATAAAATAAAATAAAATAAAATAAATAAATAAATAAATAAATAGATGTATGTTTTGGTGGGAGCGGGAGTGGGCCTGTCATACAAAGGTACTGATGAGCTTCCTTATGAGTCAAAATGTGTTATGTTCACACAGTCCTTCATACAGCTTCATTTGTATTGAGGGACTTTTCCGCTTTATTTTCAGGGGCCAATCAAAATGAAAGCAAGTGCTCCTCTAGCCTAACCCTGTCTACCCTTGCTCATCCACCCTGTGTACTTGTCTTTGATTTCTGTTGTTCCTCTTAGCAGACAGAAGAGAACTTTAGGCTCAGAGTACTCGGCTTGTGTCAGCGTGAGACTCTCTGCTTCCTTAACATTGGTTAGTTTTTCTTGTATTTTTTAAATTGTCTATTGTTTGCTTCCTTTTGAATGTGATATAAAGATTTTTTCCCCCCAAATAAAGGAGATGAGCTAGTTTTAAAAATTATATCAGGCACCGGGCAGTGGTGGCGTACGCCTTTAATCCCAGCACTTGGGAGGCAGAGGCAGGCGGATTTCTGAGTTCGAGGCCAGCCTGGTCTACACAGTGAGTTCCAAGACAGCCAGGGCTATATAGAGAAACCCTGTCTCGAAAAAAACAAAAAACAAAACAAACAAAAGAACAACAACAACAACAAAATCATATCAGGCAAGAAATAGTACAATTTGCAAAGATTAGGATGAGGTCCTGAGTGACTGGCACAAAATGCTGCTCCATTGAGTGGCGTCCCCCAGGCTTTGTCTATGGGCCTCACTTTGAGCTGTCAGAATCAGCAAGAGCTGACAGAGCCCCTGAGTACTCTCCTCCTATGTACACTACAGTATGTCTTGAGCTCAACAGAGAGAGAATGAGGAACCTGCAGGGGTCATCAGGGTCTGCCCTGAGCCCATAATGTGCAGTTAGTTGGTAGATCCCCCATCAGGGGCCCTGAGCCACCACACCTGCCCTAGGACTCCTGCCCAGGCAGTTGTGTCAGCTCAGCTCTCTCTGACCTTCCCCCTGTCTGCAGCTCCTGCCTCCCTAATGCGCTCAGCACTTTTAGCTGTTCTGTGATAGTCTCTGAGGGCACAGGGATGAGAGCCTTGCCTAAAATGTGCATCTTCTGCAGAAAAGGGCCACAGAACACTTAGAAAGGAAAAGGGCAAAAGATCAAAGCGGTCTGGAACAGAAAGAGGAAGAAGGGGCTATAAAATTTGAATGAAGAACCTGGAAAAAAGCATCGGGAGAAGGTAGAAAGGGCTTTGTTTGTAGTCAGAGCTAGGAGAAGAAAGGGGAGGGGGAGGGAGCCCTTTCAAGGAAGGGGCTGCTTAAAAGCTTATGCTGTTGATTTCCTCTGATCAAAGCGTCACAGCCTACCCACACTGTTGATCTCCAGTGCTGAATGAAACCGGCATTTTCCCTCTGGCACACACTGTTTCTGTGGCCCCTTCATCCTCCCAGGTGTCATCTCCTCTGGGAAGTCTCCTCAACTCATGAAATTTAAAACAGATCTCTCCTTGCTCCCTAGTTCTGACCTCTCCCTGGGTTTCTTTATTATTTGTCTACGGTTGATTTCATTTGGTCATTGCTGACTGACATTAGATAGTAACTCCACAAAGGCCAACAGGCACTTTTTCTGTCAGCTTGGTTTCCTCATCCAGAGAGGCATCAGGAAGGAAGTGTTTGGAGAACTAATCCCACCAGTTAACGTGTCCAAGGCTCCCTATACGTCTAATAATACTAGGAATGAACGGCGAATCAGACAGGAACTTCCCCTAATAATTTAATTTATATAACATAACTTGTTTCAGAGGGCTCACTATGTGCTAGACACTATATATCTTTATTTAATAATTAGAGGCGGTGTGCAGTGCAACATCCTAAGCAGCAGGTACTGTAGACACTGATCTACCTAAGCAGCACAGAGACATTAAAGGCTGTGTAGATCTGAGAGTCAGGACACTGCAGAGCTCAAATCATATGAAGATAAGTGTGGCCTACTCTGTATCCCACTATTGGAGCAGTGCTGTCTTTGCATCCTACTGTGAACACAGCAATGTAATGATCTTTGCTGTCCAATCATCTTTTGGTGGAACTGGCGATCTGGGTCTAGGTAGGGCCTTCTTTCAGGTTGCTATCTTGGTTCTAATAGATATCTGGACCAGTGTTCATCTAACTAGAAACACGAGAGAAAGGCAGGGCAAGGGAGGAATCCATGGGGAAGTTTACAGAATCCAGGGAAACAGATAGAGTTCCATGGAGTCGTGTTCCCTCTTGTGTTCATGGGTGTAACCATGTCCTAAGAACATCAGCTCTATGGGGTAGCAGCAGGCTCAGACTTCTTGCAAGGCTCTTCTGAGCCAAATAGCTCTCTGTGAGTTTTCCTCTTAGGTGAGAGGTTATGGCAGTGACAGAACGCACTAGTGTTCATGCTCCTGTTTGTCAGCCCTCAGGGCTGTCAGTTGTCAGAGTCACATTTTCCAAGTTCACAGTTACAAGATCGAGATTGGTCTCCTTACTGAGCCCAGCAACTGGAGCAGACTATCATGGGGGCTCACCACCGAGAGATGGGGAGGGAGAGGGGGAGAG
>NW_021604597.1:17125828-17144212 GCF_004785775.1 Grammomys surdaster | reverse complement strand
GGGAGAGGGAGAGGGAGAGGGAGAGGGGAGTTCAGGTTTACTTGGGACAGACTGCAGCTTGAGAACCGTCTCAGAGGGTGTATCTTCCCATCGCTTGCTTCTCTGCGGTCCATCCATCACTCCTTCCAGTATTTACTATGTCTACCTTAATGTGCTCGGGTGAGGCTGATGACATGGTTTTGTCCTAAAGTTACTTTTGAAAAAGTTAATGAGGATGGAATTAAATCTGTGTTCATGTCTGCATAACATTCCAGTGGCTTTCTGAAACATACCTATGAATTATAAATATGCAGGAAAGCAGGCATCTTTGTATTTATCCTGCTGGGCAGGTCTTATCCTCCTATGTTATGCTAGAAGATTGAGGCTTAGGATAGCCAAGGGACATGCCACAGTTTTGTGGGTATCCAGCAGCAGCAGCAATCTAACCTAGCTCTGACTCTGGAGCTCAGTGAACCAGGTCCCGCTGTTTGACTCTCGTGTTACCTTGGTTTAGTTCTGTTTGGGAGCCACTCAACAAAGAAAGACTTGAGTACTTACTTCAAGAAGAACAGAGGCCAGATGAGTGACGAGGTTAATCGGGATGAGACAGTTCAAAGGCAATGTTCTCCAGTGTGAATAAAGCAGACAGGAAATATCACAGGCATCAGACCTTTGGGAGGAGGTTGTTTGGATACAAGGCTTTTCAAAACTTAGCAAGTTGAGGGAGGCCAAGAAGCACAGAGAAAGCATGGGAACCGGAGGAGGAAAACATCCTATTCAAGGCATGCGTGAACCAGCCTGAGACATCAGGAAACAGAAAGAAACAAAACCAAAACCAACAACAACAAGACCAACCAGACAACATGAAGGCTTTGCAGGAAGGTGAGCAATATGGAGCTTTTGGGCAGGAGTCCATGGAAGAGCATGCTGGGAGTTTGAGCTCGTCTTGACGCAGGGCAGAGCCATGGAAGTAGAAAAGATGAATGTCTTGCTTATGGGGTGTGTGTGATAGACTGAAGAAGAGTTGGGGTATGTTGTTTTGTTTCAAATAGGGATCTTTCTTCAGAGAGAATCACAAGAACATGACTCAGGAAACACACCACGATCGTGGCTGACACCATGATGCTAGAGCTCCCTTGCTAGCCTTCCTTGCTTCTCTGCTTCTCCTAACACTGAGTTGGGAGTGTGTTCTTGTACTTCATAAATCTTGTGGACTGGGGACAAACAGTGATGTCACCCAGCTTTACCTCAAGTCATCTTCCAAACCTCACTTACCTCATCTGTGTAAGAACCATCCTAGGCCAGACATGCTCTAATCGTCACATTGGTGAGCCAAGGCAATGGAGAACTCCTAATTTCTATGTCCACCACGACCTATCTCTCTTTAAAACTCCAATCTGTTCTCCTTTCCCTCCATCTTGAAAGGTGTTCTGGGCTATGTGATTAGTTTCTGTTCTGAGGTCTTGGTTAGTAGAAGAGAACATAAAGTATCTGCCTGGTTTTTGAATCACAGACCTAAAGGAGGTCTCTCTCTCTCTCTCACTCTCTCTCTCTCTCTCTCACACACACACACACACACACTCACTCACTCACACGTGCTGAAGTGTCTGTGGTCAAATGATGTGCTGTCTGGGGAGGAAGAACTCCTGTATAACCACCAGACTGGCACTGGTCATTCACTGTTGCAGGTGGAGGATAGAACATGGAGTATCGTTCACCTATCGTGACTACTCTGTCGTATGTCTAGTACAAAGCTAAAAAGCAACACACACATATGCATTCAGGAAGCCAGGATGTTGAGGATCCAGGGTGATGCTGAGGGCTCATCATGCAGCATCCATAAGACAACCCAACAACGTGGGGAAGAGTAAACCTGATATGGTAGAGCAATTGACTGGACTTGGCAAGGGTTCTCTAAGGACCCTGGCCTTCGATCACTTGCTGATACAACTATTTCCTGAGACCGTGTCTGACCTTTTGACATTGTGGCTTAGCATTGTAATCTACAAAATATATACTTATGAACCATTCAGTTACTTGAAAGGAAGATTTTTCCACTGTCAGAGACAAATGAATTCCAGCTGTCTGGGGCTTCAGCTCTCACACCAGTTGTATTACAATTTTTTTCTTCTTTAAAAAAAATCTCATAATGTTTATGGTCTGTATTGGGCTACTTTTGTAGCTGTCTTCAGCCATATTCAGCCTATGTGGACATATCTGCCAGGGTGAGCTGTTATTTTCCTCTTCGTTCCTTTGGGCTTTTGGGTTTTGGTTTCAAGTTCACTTTCCCCTTCCATGGGCCATACAGGAGTGATAGTGGAGCTTTCTAACTTTCTGGCACAAAATTCAGTGTGAGAGATTGTGTATATGTGCATATCTGTGTGTTTATGTATGCATGCTTTCATCGTTTATACTCGTGGGATCAGGGAGCCGGCCGTGAAGCTGTGGGAAGCAGACTTGGAGCAAGAGTGGGGTCAAGATGTGTTCAAGCCCAGGAAGCCCCATCCTGAGATTGGCAGGAGCAGGATTGCTCCCCTCTCGGCCCATGTAGCCCTGTGTCCCCCATCTTTGCCCACCAGAGGAGGTCACTTAGCTGGTAGCCAGATAAAACTTCCTCTCCCTGCAGCAGCTGGAATTCCTCCTTATGCAAATGAGGCGTCCCCAGCACGCTGGCCCTGGTCAATGATGTACATTCACCCTATAACCCCTAGACACCCCCAAAGGCTTAAATAGCCTTCGTTTCACCCCACCCCCGATAAATGGAATCAGTTCTCCAAAGCTCCTCCCAGGTATGTGCTCTTTACCCACAGGTTCATTGCTGACCAAGATCCTGCCTGCACCACCTGTCTCAGCAACAGGGCCTGGCACAGGGCCAAGGGAGAAACAGACACAGGACAGCATACAATCGCAGCTGAGATGCATGCTTTTCAAATAACTCTTTTTGCTGAATACAAGCATTCTGGTACGTCCAGTTGTCTTTAAGTCTGTCCGTTTTAGCCCAATATTATAAAAGGCTGTTTTGCCCTATAATGATTTCAAGATCACTAGAGGATTACAGCCCACTGTTTAAAAACCAAACTGGTTAGGGGGGAAATATACTGGGCAGGAAACCTAACATTAAAAACATCTGGTGTGGGGGCTGAAGGCCCAGACAGCTGGAATTCATTTGTCTCTGACAGTGGAAAAATCTTCCATTAAGTGAGGCAAAGGTCGGCTCTGCAGCCCCAGCCAAGGCCTGACTGAAATACTGCATTTTCACAGACGAGACGGTGGATGATCAATAGGGAGAGCTCACAGGACCTAACAGGATGAGGATTCAGTTCAATCGGGCTGTTGTATGTGAGCTTTGAGTTTTGGGACAGGAAAACAAAGAGAGGGCGATTGTCAGGAGCACCTGTGGCAATGTGGTAAGGCAATGTGTGTCCTTCAGAGGTCTGATTTGGATCCCACGGTGACTGACCATTGTGCAACGCCTCTGAACTTCATCTTTTCTCATTAAAATATAAAAATAGTATTTCTGTGATAATGAGATAATGTGTGCTTCTTTATTTTCTTATTATGTTTTTTTTAATGTATGTCTTGGTGGGGAAGGGGGGGTGTTGTGTGTGGAGAGCTTGTGGACATCACTGAAAAGTTTGATGGGACCAGTCCTCTTCCTGTGGAATTCCAGTCACCAGGCTCAGCTGCAACCACCTTTTAAAAAAGTTATTTATTTTTATTTCATGTGTGTTTTATTTCATGTTTTTCCCACTCATATGTCTGTGTGAGGGTGTCGAATCCCCTGGAACTGGACAATTGTGAATTGCCAGTAGATGCTGGGAATTGAACCCAGGGCCTCTGGAAGAACAGTCAGTGGTATTAACCACTGAGCCATCCCTCTAGCCCCTGTAACTGCCTTTACCTGTGGACTCATCTTGCTTGCTCAAAGGAGATAATTTAGCATCGATTCCAAAACTCAACACAAAGGCAGACCTTTTGTGATCACTTTCTTCGTTTCCTAGCACAGAGGCCCTGTAAAGTTTTCTTCAAAGGCAGCTGAACCCGGTGGTAAATTATCCACAGGGTAAACCTGTCACCTCTACTTTGCCCAGAGCCTTACTTGAAGGGAGACAAGTATGACAAAATCCAATAGAGACGAGAAAGAAATGCCAACAGACTTTCAGACTAAGTGACCTTGGGCCATCACTTGCCAGACCGAGTCTCTAATTTCTCCATCACCCAGTAAAAAGGGGAAATACTGCCATCTCCAAAACTCCTCTGTGGCTTGTACTTTCTTAGAGTTTTAGTGTCCTGGGCACAAACGCAGACTTGATAGCTCACAGACATTCTAACAGTGTCCAGTAGGTCAGCAAGTCCTTTCTAGTCTGATCACTACCTTCCCAGACACCTAATTCTCCACGCACACACCTCTTATTCCTTATGTCTCCTGTGTACCCTTCCTGTTTGCCGAAGGGATTCCTCGTGTAACTGCTTCTTCCCCAGGTAGTCTCCACTTTGCAGCCAGAGAAACTGCTTCACAGGGCAAACTGATGAAGGCACCAGTGTGTAAAAGGCCCAGTGACTTCTCCATAAGCTTCTGTGCCCCACCAAAGAGTCCAAATTCCTGACCTGTCTGTCTCCCAGGCTCATCTCAACCTTCCCAGGCCCTTGTACCTTCTACTTTGTTTGTCTGTCCCACTGAACTGCCAATGTGGGACAGCAGGAACAGTGTCTCATGCTACTGAAGTAGGCTCAGAGCCTGGCACATGGCCAGACCCAAGTCAGACCCTGAGTGAAAGAGCAGATCCTGTGCTGCCACTGAACAATTCCTTGCTATTTCTCTGCTGATTCTAAACAGGTAAAACCAAGTATACTACAGTACCATCATTCAGGTGCAATGATGACTCCAAGATTTTCAGTGGGTTTTGAAGAGCAAACAAATATAATCCAGGCATCTTTCCCATCTCCTCCACTGCCATGATTGCCTAAGCAGTGCTGGTAGCTGGTCATTATTTCTAGGTCAAGATCAATTGCTTTGACTAATTTTTTCCCACTTACCATGGAGATTATCATCCATTATGGTTTTACTTCCATTTATTGGGTTAAGTATGCATTTTAAAGCACTCTGTGCTTGATTAGGGGTGTGTGTATATGAAGTGCTTCTTGAATGAAAGTTATGGATAGTCAAAAGGAATAGAATTGAGTAATGATCCACAATTAATGCAAAACCACTTCAGTTAAATAATTTGCTTGAAGCAGATTGGTAACATATTTAATTGCGTTTATTTCCTGTCACTGGTGTTATTTAACAACAAAACCCCTGTGACACAATGACAACGAAAACTCTAGGCTTGGCAACTTGGGGTTCCACACCATGCAAGCCCCTGCCCAGGCATCTTCCCAAGCAGCATTGGAGATGGCTTCAGAGAGCAAGAGGCACAGGATGATTTATTCATAGGACAGAATAAGCTTTCACCACAGAGTGCTTGGGTAGAATGCGGGCAGCTTCCCCAAGCACAGGAGGGGACATAAACCTCTTGCTCACAGTGTTTCCTAAAGAGGTGGCTCCCACATTATAACTGATTTGGGGGTGCTCCTGAGTCACTTGGGGTATCAGATGAGATCGACCAGCCCAAGAGCTAGGGTGGAGAGAGGAGCAATAGGTTATCAGTTAGACACATTTGAGGAAATTCTCTTGTGGTGACTTCATCAAGACTTCTCTAATACATCTGGTCTTGGGGCTTTCTTACTGTTTCTTTTTCCCCTATTGGTTCAATGCACTCAAGACATCACCTGGGCCTGTAGGTATCTCTCCTCCAACTCTTCCATCCTCCTTAAATTGCCTCGTCTTTTGGCTCTTTTCTCTACCACTGTTGTGTCAGCATGTCAGCTGGCAGAAAGCAAGAAGGAAGCAGGTAAGCCATATAGGTCCAGGACAGGAGGGACAGGGACAGTGGGAAGCAGGTCCAGGACAGGAGGGACAGGGACAGTGGGAAGCAGGATTGTCATGTTTTGCTGAGATCTAGTTCTATCAAAACAAACCTCCTCCCTTTACTCTTTAAAACAAACAAAACAAACCCCCAAAAGATCCCCCCAATAACAACAACAAAAAAACATTTTGGGGGTATGGTGGCTCACACCTGCAATTCCAGCTCTTGGGTGGTTGAGTAAGGGAGCTGGCAAATTACTCACAGCTTGGGTTATATAGTGAGAGCCCAGTTCTAACAAATGAAGACATAAAACTACTTAGAGTGCTACTTCCTTGTGGAAGGCAACGGGTAGATCATATAATCCATTTTTATCTATCATTTCAAAGAATTCCCAAACTGCAACATGGAAATCATCAAAGAAGGGGTCGAAGTGCATGCTGGAGAACTGACTGCCATGGGGGACATTAAGACATGACAGGGACACCTGAGGCTTGGAGTTAAATCTGAGCGCACCACGAGGACTCCCAGTGAGAGGCTTGGTCCTGTGACTCTTGGGCTGTACAGCACACTTAGGAAACACTGCTGAGAGTGGGGCTGAGGCAAAGCTGCCTCGACGTCAGGCCCCACTTCCTCCCACTGGAAACGTGGAAGAGTTGACACGTAGACAAGCTAACATCATTCACCTGACGAGACCTGTGGGATTTGACAAGTGAGCCACATGGCACTGGAGCCAGTGGCAGTGGGTACAGAATGGAGACATGGAGCAGCCTGAGCCTTTTAAGAGACCTATACTCAGGTAAAGCCCAATACTTGACTCCACCCTACATAAGTGCATGGCGGAACCTTATTGCACAGAAGTGGTGCTGGCCTGACCACAGTTTTCGCTGAAGTACAGTTAGTGGGACAGTTAAATTTTTCATGGCTATCAGGAGAACTGAGCTGTGAGAGGTCAGCTGACTCTCTCCAAGTCACACACTGGGTCTCATAGGTCACATCCTTCCATTCCAGCATGAGATGCCTCCTCACGATGAATCCTAAACTCTGGTTTCTTTGATCTCTGATCTTCAACCATATTAAGTTTACAAGGTATGCGCTGACACATCTGAGAACAAAGACAGGGTCCTCATCTTACAAATGAACAGAGACGAGTAGACACATCCACCTTCTTACCTCCACACAGAGAGCATCTTCCCTGCCACAAGGTACGTGCCCACTTATTGATGCCAATGCCATCTGGCACACCTCCTGCCTCTTCTCCATCAACGTTTGTTTAACCCTGAAAGGTACCTCCCTGTTATAGGAAAACTTCCTGATCATGCACAATCATCAGGAACACTTTGCTGCTTTTCATTTTGTATTACATGGAGGACACCAGGAACTGGGTGCCACTCTCCTGCCACACTCAGATCAAATGAAAAAAAAATTGCCCTTTGAACTAAATGGACCGAAAGTAGAAATCTGCAAAGTCACCTTAAGTTAGATATGTTTTTTCACTATCACAAAATACTCAAGATAATTAACTATAAAGAGGAAAGGTTATTTTGGCCTACACTCTTAGAAGTGTCACACCACGGTAGGAATGTATGATAGAGTAACATCATTCACACCATGAGCCCTAGAGCAGAGAGGGATGAAAGGGATTTAGGGTTCCACAATCCCCTTTAAGGTTATACCCCAGTGACCTAAAAACTTCTGTTAGTCCCCACCTATTGAAGTTCCATCCCTACCAGTAAGATCATCCTGGGACCGAGCGTTTAAGTAGAGGGTAAGAGGGACATGAGAGGAAGAGAAGAGGGGGAGGGGGAAAAGAGGGGAAGAATCAGGTATGGAAGGAGACTGAGGAGATGTACAGAGGGTCAGGAAATTGAACAGAGGTGTGTAGCAATGGGGGATGGAAAGCAGGGGGTAGCAGTGAGAAAGTCCCAGATGCCAGGAAAGCAAGAGCCTCCCAGGACCTCACGGGGATGACGTTAGCTGAAATACCCCAAAAAGGGAGGGGAGAAACTGTTGAGACAATATCCAGAGTTTAGGCATGGCCCTCCTGGTTGAAGGATGGGGCTACCCACTCATCTCCAAAATTTTAACCCAGAACTGCTCCTGTCTAAAGGAAGTACAGGGATAAAGAGTGGAGCAGAGATTGAAGGAAAGGCCATACAGAGACTGCCCCACCTGGGTATCCATCCCATACGCAGACACCAAATCCAGACACTATTGCGGATGCCAAGAAGTGCTTGTTGACAGGAGCCTGATATAGCTGTCTCCTGAGCAGCTCTGCCAGATCCTGACAAATACAGATGCGGATGCTCACGGTCAACCTATTGGACTGAGTGCGGGGTCCCCAATGGAGGAGTTAGGGGAAGGACTGAAGTAGCTGAAGGGGCCTTATCTTGCATCAACAGGAGGGAAGGCCCTTGGTCCTGTGAAGGCTTGATGCCCCAGTATGGAATAATGCTAGAGCAGTGAGGTGGGAGTGTGTGGGTGGGGGAGCACCTTCATACAAGCAGAGTAAGGGGGGATGGGATAGGAGGTTTGCAGAGGGGAAACTGGGAAAGGGGATAACATTTGAAATGTAAATAAATAAAATATCCAATTAAAAAATAAAGAAAGAAAAAAATCCAAGCTTCATATTTGGCCATTATGGTACTTCCTGTGGTACTAGCTCCGGAAGGTCACCTCTAACTGGGAGTTTCTGAGTAGCCTGAACAACACAGTGAGATTCAGTTTCCTAAAAATAAATAATAAACTTCAAGCTGTAGCATACCTAAAAGAGAAATGGCAGGTTCCAGGTTCCAGGTAGCTCAACTGCTGAGAGGGGTTGCATAACCACGTGAATTAGCATAGGATGGTCCTTGAAGTGAATGTTGCTGATGTCATTCACATATATAGACCAAAGATGACCATCACCGCATGGGTGGCCCAGTGGATCAAGTGGATCACTAGCATCCTGTAGGATCAGACTTTTCTCTGGTGACCATGGCCACCACCCTATGGCTTTGAGTTGCAAGTTCTTGTGGCAGTGAATGTTACAGACTAAATGTTTTGTGCTTCCTTTCCCATAGCTCATGAAATTCAATACTCAGTGTGATGACTTTGGCTGTGAATGGCCCCTTAGGAGGGGATTAGATCATAGATCAATGACATTAGTGTCCTTAGAGAAGACACCCCAGAGAGCTTCTCTTGTGGCTCCTCTCATGGGAGAATGTGATCTATGATTCAGAAACATGTCCCCATCAAACACTGAATCTGCAGGAGGCTTAATCTTATATTTCCCACCCTTCAGATCTGTGAGAAATATTGTTTATAAACCACTAAGTCTTCAACACTCTGTTATAGCAACCAAGACACTAAGCAGTTAAATCTAGGACTCTCACAAGACTGAACATCTGGCACCACTAAAGCAATCAGCCAGTGGCAGGGCCCTTGGCTGCCATTAACCACTGAGAAAAATGACATTTCAGGACAAAACCTAACAGCAAGTTCTAGTTGGTGATACATGATCTGAGGACCAACAGCAAAGATCCAGGGAAAAATCAGGCATGATTACTGCTCACCAGAGGTCCACGCATCTGTGTCATTTAGTTACTGATGTTCAGTAAACCAAGTTATCAAGGCTAGGGGATATCTCAAGGGAAATCTAGGTAGCATGATCTTTGACCGTACATTTTAAGTATATTTATCACAAGTGTGTTTGATGGACAGTCTTTATTCAGTTGTATTTCAAAAGCTAGACCCCCAGAACCCATGTTAAAGCTGTGCATTTTGAAACTCCAACAAGAGGCCATCTGAAGAGTGGACATTAATGTAGTTGCCACTTTGCTGGTAGATGTCTCGTTGATTTAATGTGTGTGTGTGTGTGTGTGTGTGTGTGTGTGTGTGTGTACATTTTCAAGGCTTTTCTCCCCTCCCACTTTTGTGGTGATTCACAAAAATTTTATTGCTTGTTTGGCCTTAAATGTTTTATAGAGGTTCCTTTATGCCATGTAGCTTCATTTATTGGGTGTATACTTTGGGTCACCTTGACCAATAAACTGGCCTTTGATGTCAGAGCTCTGAGCAGATTAAAAAATGTGTTCTTTAGTGGACACGGGAGGAGACAAACAGTGAGCTGCTGGGTCAGTTACAACTGCTTCTGGTTTAAGAAAGGAAATTCACATTTGGTCACTTGATAATTCAAAAGTATCTATGTTTCCAGGTGCAGACAGAATTAGAAAGGATTGTGAAGAGTAAACCGAACTAGAGTTTTCTATGATATCAATGTTCCAGATTGAAAAATAGTGTCAGGCTGAAGCAAATTGCTTTATCCTGTTATCTTGAGTATGTTCACTGGTATACTCTTCCATCATGGACTAATTGAATATAAATACCATTAAAGGGCACAGGATTCATTTTTTTATTTGAAGGAAAGGAGCTCAATTGTCTAGAGGAGTCAGTCCATGGAGAATTCCTAACACAAGGCTCAACAGGCTCAAAATTTACAATGCAAATCACAAAAGCCAAGTCTCATGTGACAAGCTCCCATGTGCCATGAGTTAAATGTAAGCTCGTTTGCTTTACAGAATACATTAGTTGCTATGTCCTTGCAATTAGTTCATTGCCAGTTCCAGAGCCCACACAGAATACCTTGATTGAAGAGCTTCCTTTTCCCTCCTAGCAAGTGGTTTAGGCTTATGAAAGACATACCAATGATTTTATATCTATCTATCTATCTATCTATCTATCTATCTATCTATCTATGAGCTATAAGGCCTAGAGCTGATGGAGTTGAAGGTTCAGGTGGAGGCAGGAGGTGAGGGACCTGAAAATGCAGGGGTTCAAAGCACCAAGGTGCAGACATATCGAATATATATAATATATATTATAAGGATAATTTTCAGATCTCAAATGGATCGAGATATTTGGCAGTTGTCGGGGGATGAATTAAAAGGCATGTCATAATGCAGAAACTGAAAGGCAAGGGTTTAATTGAAAATGTATTTGAACAGGAAGAGTCTTAATACAAACTTCACTAAACTTGAATGTGTATTTGAGAATAAGCACTTATGAAATGATGCTGTTACCAGCCATTTCTTTTATCTTCTATTGTCATGTTATGATAAAAGAAGTAGAAAAATACTGCCACAAAAATGTTACAATTAAACTGTGCAGCTACGGAGAAATTTTAGTTAGACTGCAGTTATCCAGGGCTTTGAGAGATGACATAGTAGGTAAAGCTTAAGGTCCTGGGCTCCCAGCATTCAGGTAAAAGAGAAGAGGCACTGTGGCAGAGGTCTGTACCTCTGTCCTTTGAAAAGTGGGGGACAGCAACAGGAGGATCATCAGAGCTCATTGGCTAGCCAGTCTAACTGAACTGATGAGCTCCAGGTTCAGTGAGAAACCCTGTCTCAAAAAATATGGTGGAGCATGATTGAAAAAAATCACCCAATGTTGACTGACATTGGGTATATGCATACACATGTACACACGCATGCTTGCACGCGCGCCCACACGCGCACACACACACACACAGGTGCACCTATATTCACACAATTATATGAAGACACATATATAACAGGTGCACTAGACAGGTAAAAAAATTTTTTTTAAATGACACAACTATCCAAGGCTTTCTCCTATGGAAGTCATTCCAGTTTCTCCTTCTACTCAGACGAAGAACTTGTACCCTGAACAACTTACCAGAACCTCATGTGTTTACATTTTCCAGTTTCTGGGAGTGTCAGACGAGCTGGAATCCCCTAGGGGAAGATGGTCTGCTTATCAGATGCAGCACCTCGCACAGGTTTGTGGTTGTACCGGGCAGGAGAACAAACACCGACGTCTAGACTGCTTTACATGCATTGTCCTCACCCTGTTCAGTGAGGAAGCTGGGGCTCTGGCTTGAACTTGGGATAAGGGAAAGACTTCTGTTGCATCTGTAAGTGTGCCTTTGCAGATGCTTACACTCCTGCCATGTCTGTACCTTGGTGATTTGAACCCCTGCATTTTCAGGTCCCCCACCCCAGTCTCCACCTGAACCTTCAACTCCATCAACTCTAGGTCTTCTACTTTCATCTTGAAGTCTTTACTCTGGCTAGCCCCTGCTTCCCTACTGGAGCTATTTTATCTTCTAGGATAGGAAAAAGAGATACTTTCCCTCTAGACTCACAGGTTCTGTTATCTGGAGGAAAGGCTGAATGATAGGTGGGTAGGAATTTTACCTGAAAAAGTAAAGGTGGGGTGAAATCTGGCATTTGGAGTGAGTTCTTTGAAGTTAAGAGTTTGTCAAAGGGTCACTGGAAGTCATTAGATTGGGAGTTTTGTGGTGTCTGAAAGGTGAAGTCAAGAGCAGTCTTAGGCTCAAGACTCCAGAAATGAAGAGAACCTCTAAGTTTCCATCTCAGATGTCCGAGTCACATTTCAAGCCAGAAGAAGGGCTATACTAAGGAAATTTCAGCTCTGAATCTTCATGTGGATATGTGGATTTTAGCTTGAAGCATCTTCACCCATCAAATACAGCATGAGAGAGTAAGAAATCCCTAGCTCAGCACCCCCAAATCTTCTTGTCTCTTTCTATCACTTAAAAGAGGGATTTCTGGAGGAAGGTCCACCAAGCCCTTCTTACATAGCCAGGATGCTGACAGTAGCCTTGCCTACAAATGTCAACCAAGTCTACTGGCCACTGTCCCAGTATTTCTTCCATACTGTGAGTCCAGGAGGATTTGTGAGGGCATTCCTGTCACTTTGGGAAAGGCAGAGAAGATGGTGGTTCCTAATATCGCATTCCTAAACTGTCCCCAGCTCTCTGCACACTCTCTCAACCTCTTCACCTCCTCAAGAGTAGTTAGTATGGACTTTTCACTTTTGCTAACTATAGCTGATAGTCAGCCTGGGGGCTAAAGGAAAAGCTATCTCAGCAAGCCCAAGATCTCCATGACATGGCCAATGGCTGGCTGTGGGGTACAGCTTGTTTTATTTCAGTTTAGCTTTTTCCCCTCCTTCAGTGAAACTCTCATAGAAAGTCTTCAGACCTCCCATCTACAAAAAGCTTGGCTTCATGTTTGTGGGGTCACTGCTGCCCCCTCTAAGCTATTGAGGAACACTGGTGAGTCATTTGGTCTTTTAGTCATGACAACTCCTCAGTCAGATCTTACCTCCCTAAACAGGATTATTCATTTTATGTTAAAGTTGATAGCATTTATGTTTCAGATCCTTTGGTTATTAGCAGAGCTGCTGAGATGCCAGCCAGGCAGCTGCTATCATCCAGGCAATAGATACCTCAGTCTAATAACGCTAACTTCCAAGTAGGAAAGTACTTACAGACTCCCGAGCAAGGGCTTAGCTACATCTACTTCAAGAGCGCAAAAAACACCTACGGGAGTGCGGACTGGAAAAGCATTGTGATGTAGAATTTTCAAAATGATGCTGATGATCCCAAAGGACAAAGCATCCTCCCACCCAAACCCAGTGATGGGGGCTTTAAGAAAGCCCAGGGAGATCTGGGGAAGAGGGTGGCTTCTGGTTTGAGAAGTGAAACTAAGCACTGAACAGTAGCAGGCTACCAGTTTTGGTTATGAGCAAAGGATATGGCAAGGTGGGACCAAATGGCATTAAGAGACTCTACTACACTAAGAACATGGGTTGCCTGTGCACTGATTTTAGGTCATAGCTTGAGAACTGGTGTGAGATCATCTAGGTCTTACTCTTGATCTACCCTGGAACCAACAGTGCTGAGTGAACAGGAAGCTCTGGCTGGAGTCCTAGAAGCAGGTGTTTCAAGGCCAGTGACGTAGAGATGGATCTATTACAGCATAGCTGAGTGATCTGGGCTCTGAAGCAGCGAGAACAGAGATTTCTAAAGAACTGTTTCTATTTTGTGGAACAGTTTGAGGAGTATTTGTATTAGCTCTTCTTTGAAGCTCTAGTAAAATTTTACACAAAACCCATCTTGTCTTGTTTTTTTTTTTGGGGGGGGAGGGGAGACTTTTAATGACAGCTTCTGTCTTTACCTAAGGGATTCTAGGTCTATTTAGATTATTTGCCTGATCTTGACTTAGCTTTGGTAAGTGGTATCTATTAAGGAAATTGTCTATTTTCTTTAGAATTTCCAATTTTGTGGAAATCATTTCTGATTTTTTTAAATTTGGATATTCTTTTGCTGCCTTTTAGTTAGTTTGGCTAAGGTTCTGTCTATCATGTTAATTTTCTTAAAGAGCCAACTCTGTGATTCATTGATTCTTTGCATTACTCTTTTTGTTTTTATTTTATTAATTTCAGTCCTGAGTTTGATTGGGTATGTTTGCCTCTTTTTGTTCTAGAGCTTTCATATGTGCTGTTAAGTCATAGTATGAACTCTCACTAATTTCTTTATAAAGGCACTTAGCACTGCTTTCATTGTGTCCCATAAGTTTGGGTATGTTGTACATTCATTTTCTTTGAATTCTAGGAAGTCTTCAATTTCCTCTTTCTTTCTTTCTTTCTTTCTTTCTTTCTTTCTTTCTTTCTTTCTTCCTTCCTTCCTTCCTTCCTTGACCCAGTTATCATTGAGTAGAGAGTTGTTCAGTTCCCATGAGTTTGTAAGCTTTCTGTTGTTGTTTAAAATCCAGCTTTGATCTATGGTGTTCTACTAAGATACACTTCCAACAAAAATTAATCAAAAGAACTATAAAAGGACACTTTATACTCTTTAAAGAAAAAAGTCCATCAAGATGAAACTTCAATTCTGAATATATATATATATATATATATATATATATATATATATATATCCCATATGATGCAAGGGCACCCACATTTGTAAAAGAAACATTACTAAGGTAAATCACATATCAAAACCCACACATTAATAGTGGGTTCACCACTATTCACTTCAACACCCTCACCAATGGACAGATCATCCAAACAGAAACTAAACAAAGAAATATTGGAACTAACAGAAATTATGATTCAAATGGACCTAACTGATATCTACAGAACACTTCACTCAAGCACAAAAGAAGAGTATACCTTCTTCTCAGCACTTAATGGAATCTTCTTTAAAATTGACCGTATACTTGATCACAAAGCAAGTTTCAACAGATACAAGAAAATTGAAATAACCCACTGTATCTTATCAGGACACTGTGGATTAAAGCTGAATTTCTTTCCAGAATTCAATGAAAATGAATGTACAACATACACAAACTTATGAGACACAATGAAAGTACTGCTAAGAGGATAGTTCATAACACTAAGTGCCTTTCCAAAGAAATTAGTGAGAATTCATACTAGTGACTTAACAGCACACATGAAACCTATAGAACAAAAAAGAAGCAAGTATACCCAAGAAGAGTAGATGTCAAGAAATAATCAAACTCAGGGCTGAAATCAATAAAATAAAAACAAAAAGAGTAATGCAAAGAATCAATGAAACAAAGAGTTGGCTCTTTAAGAAAATCAACATGATAGATAAAACCTTAGCTAAACTAACTAAAAGGCAGAGAGAGAATATCCAAGTTTAAAAAAAAATCAAAAATGAAAAGGAAGAGATAACAGACACAAAGGAAATACAATGAATCATTAGGTCTTACTTCAAAAACTTTTGTGACTCAAACTATTCCACAAAATAGAAACAGAATGAATGCTACCAATTTCATTTTATGAGGCCACAGTCACCCTGATACCTAAACCACAGAAAGACCCAGCAAAAAAGAATTTCAGACCAATATATCCCTTATGAACATTGGTGCAGAAGTATTCAATAAAACCCTTGCAATTGACTCCAAGAACATATTAAAACAATTATCTTTTATGATCAAGTAAGCTTCATCCCAGAGATGCAGGTATCATATGAAAATCCATCAATGTAATTTCACCATATAAACAAACTGAAAGAAAAAAACCCCATATGATCAGTTTATTAGATGCTGAAGAAGCCTTTGCCAAAATCCAGCAGTCCTTCATGATAAGTCTTGGAGACATCAGGGATAAGGCATATTCCTAATCACAATAAATGCAATATGCAGCAAGCCAATAGCCAATGTCAAAGTAAACAGTGGTTTCTCAGAAAATTGGTAATATTTCTATCTTAAAACCAAGCTATACCACTCCTGGGCATGTACTCAAAAGAAGATCCACTATACCTCAAGGCATTTGCTCAACTATGTTCAAAGTAGCTTTATTTGTAATAGCTAAAAATGGAAACAACCCAGATGTCCCTCAACCGAAAAATGGATACAGAATGTGTGGTACATTTAAACAATGGAGTATTACTCGGCCATTAAAAACA
Source organism: Grammomys surdaster (assembly GCF_004785775.1). NCBI lineage: Eukaryota > Metazoa > Chordata > Mammalia > Rodentia > Muridae > Grammomys > Grammomys surdaster. The sequence goes on along the minus strand of NW_021604597.1, from coordinate 17,128,084 downwards.
ATGACATCATGCAATTTGCAGGCAAATGGAACTAAAAAAAAACTAAACTATCATCCTGAGTGAATGTCGCTCCCCAGCATCTGACCAGCGGAATAAGGCAACGACAATAGTGTTCTTCTTCTAGCGGTTTATTCAGCAACCCTTGTATTGTAAGCTTCTTTCGTACTGCCAGCAGCCACCCACACCACCACTTGCAGCCCCTTAAAGCTTTGCCTCGCTCCTATCAGTAACTGCCATGAGAACACTGGTAATTGGTCACTGCGTATGACATGAGGCGGGATGATCGGGCAACCATACCTCTTAACGCAAGCTTTCCATATATGGAGTTGTTTTTCTCTCAAGCAGTGCCCAGTATCCTGGCTGGCCTTTTGCAAGCGCCATCTTGTAATGGCACCAGTGGAGCCACTTCCCACAAGTGAAGTAACCCAAACCCAAAAGGACATACATAGTATGTACTCACTGATAAGTGGATATTAGCCATGAAGTATAGGATAACCATGCTACAAACCACAGACCCAAAGAAGCTAAGTAACAAGGAAAGCCCAAGGATGGAGGGATCTTGAATCTCACTGAGAAGGGGAAATTGATTAGACGGTCTGGGAGGATGGAGGAAGGGGACTGTGTTGAGGAGGGTCGGGATGGGAACAGGAGGGATGAGCTTTGAAGAGAACTGAAGGAGATACAACTGGATTAAGGAGTGGGCATCTCTGGAATGAGCTAGAAATCTAGGACAATGGAAGCTCTCAGGAATCTCCGAGGGTGACCCTAGCTAAGACTTCTAGCAATGGGAGTTATGGAGCCTGAATTGGATATCCCCTGTAACCAAGCGAGACTTCTAATGGAGGGATCAGAACACAAACCCAGCCACAAACCCTTAGACCCCCAATTTGTCCTGTCTACAAGATGCACAGGGGTAAAAGATGAAGCAGAATTTGAGGAAAGGACCAACCAATGACTGGCCTAGGTTGGACTGGCTCCATTCCACAAAAGGGATCCTACCCCTGACACTATTAATGAGATTCTGTTGTACTTGCAGATAGAAACCTAGCTTTGATGTCATCAGAAAGGCTTCATCAAGCAACTCATGGAAACAGATGCAGAGACCCAGAGCCAAAAAATAAATAGAGTAGAGCTTGGAGAATCCTGTGGAAGAGGGGGAAGAAGGACTGAAGGAGCCAGAGGACACCACAAGAAAAACTACAGAATTAACTAACCTGGGCTCATAGGGGCTCATAGGGACTTATAGGGACTGAACTGTCAACCAGAGAGCATACATGGGATGGACCTAGGCCCTCTGCACATATGTAACAGTTGTGCAGCTTGGTCTTCATGTAGGACTCTTAATGTGGGAGCAGGGGCTGTCTCTGACTATACTGCCTGCCTTTTGATTCCTTTCCCCTAACTGAGCTGCCTAGTCTAGCCTCAATAAAAGAAGATGTGCCTAGTCTTACTGCAACTTGCTATGCCAAGGCTGGTTGATATTCATGAAAGGTCTCCCCTTTTCTTTGAGGAAGGGGAGGTGGGGTGGATGGGGAGGAAGTGAGGTGAGAGGGAGGGGCTGGGAGGAGAGGAGGGAGGGGCATCTTAGTTTGGGATACAAGGTAAATAAACAACAACATAATTAATAATAATAAATACTAGTAATAACTGATATAGGAAATAAAAACAATCAAACTACTTGGGTCAGACTCCTGAAGTTTGAACTAATATCAGCTACTGAGTCATGTTGAACCAAACTGTCTTCTTGTCTGCTGTGGATCATCACTGCTGGCTGACAAAGTCAAAGAGAGTTCTCTGCTCCACCCCTTAGCCCCCAAGACAGGAGGCTCCTGGGCTGGATAAGCATGATTGAAGCTGACCATGGCAACTTCTTCCATGAGGCCCTTATAATGGCCCACAGTCAGGCCTGACAAATATCCCACATGGGGCTCCTGCCCAGAGCCCGGCCTCACACAGCAGCTAGGCTTTGAACACAAATCAGAGAGGGATGGTCTGTTTGCCTGTGAAGGAAGCCAGGTCTCAGAGTGTCTGGTGCCAGGTAGCTTATTGAAAGAAAACCAGCTCTTGGGACAATTCCCATTCCTATTTGGGGAAAAACCTGTTTGACTCAGAACTTCTTTAGAACCCCTCCTCCTGTCAGACTCACTTGATAGCCCAAGTCGGCCTCCAAGTTGTGATCTTCTTGCCTCTGCACTCCTGTCTGGGGATTAGAGCGTGGACCACCGTGTCCAGCTTCATGACTCATCTTCTAAGAGA
>NW_021604597.1:17097091-17125818 GCF_004785775.1 Grammomys surdaster | reverse complement strand
AGAGAGCGTGGACCACCGTGTCCAGCTTCATGACTCATCTTCTAAGAAGAAAAAGGTTTTCTGCCTTTTAAAGTAGTAACTGCCATTTTTAAGCTAACTCGTAGTATTTTTGCTTATTTAAAATTTAATTATAAATTAATTATAATATAGTTACAATTCACTCCTATGTATAAAAATACTTCTTTACTCCTATGTGTGGGAATGTGTGCACATGTGGTTGTCATTTGTGCTTGTGGAAGTCAGATGACAACTTTTATGTATCTTATTCTTTAAATTTTATGAGTATAGATGTTTTGTCTACATGCATGTTTGGGTACTACAAATATGGAGCCTGCAGTGTCCAGAAGAAGGCATTGAACTCCTTGGGACTAGAATTACAGATGGTTGTGAGCTGCCATAGGTGCTAGGGATTGAACTCAGGTCCTCTGGAAGAGGAGTCAGTGCTCTTAACTACCGAGCAATCTTTCTTAGCTCCTTTGTTTTTGTTTTTAATTACATCATTTTCTCCTTTCCTTTTCTCCTTCCATCGCCTCCCCTTTACTTCCACCTTGCTTTTTCTTGAAATCATGACCTCTTTTTTTTTTTTTAGTTGTTATTGTTATATATAGATGCCTAGATATCTAAGTACAACTAAGTCTGTGAATGTGTATTAATTCAGGGATAACCACTTGGTATTGGATAATCAATAAGGTAGATGGATCATTCTTGGGAGGACTATTTCTCCCACTCTCAGCATCCCTGGGTTGCCTGTAGATCTTTGTCTATGGGAAGGGTCCTGTGCATCTTAGCACATGTTAGCCTGTCTATTGGTGTCGTATTTCTTCAGGTCTTGTTTAGGCAGCAATCCTGTGGTGTTATCATGGGTACAGATAGTGTTCTTCTTGTTTCTAGGTGACAAAAAAAAATCTCTCGGCAGGTTTTCTGGCTTTTACAATTTTTCTGACCCCTCTTCTGAGATGTTCCCCAAGCTATAGGTGTAGAAATTATGTATAGATGTATCCACTGGGGCTGGAGCATACCACAATTAGTTGTTTTCTGCGTTCTGACCAGTTTTGGTTTTCTGTAATCCTCTCCTTTTGTTGCAAAGAGAAGTTTCTTTGATGAGGACTGAGACATACACTTGTTTGGGGGTAAAGGATGGATATCTGGGATGCAGTTAGGAATTGTACTGGTTTAGTGAAATAACAGTAGTAAGTTTTTCTCTATGATCCATGACCTCACTGGCCCCAAGTATTTGACTAGGTTTCCAGTACCAGGAATGATTTTCCTCCTGCTGAGTGGGTCTTATATCTTATTAGAGAGCTGTTGGTTACAACCTTCATGAGATATGAATGCCACTATTACATCCTCCAGGTTACTGTGTCGTGGTTCATAGGGATAGGACTTATCTATTTCTTCCTTCTCTTGGAAGTTTGAATGGTGAATGGTGCCTTCTGGTACTAGGAAAGCTAATCCTTAGACTTCTCTGAGAACTCAAGAGTGGGTTTCTCATGCTTGGTGTTAGACTTTTGCTAGGTATCTTGGGTCTATGGGTCTTTGGGTCTTGGGAAAAGTATTATCTGTTCAAGTGGGTCAACTTCATTTAAAACACACACACACACACACACACAGAGAGAGAGAGAGAGAGAGAGAGAGAGAGAGAGAGAGAGAGAGAGAGACAGTTCTATGTATTTGTTCACGCAATAAATTTAGGTAAATAACTAATGACATGAATCTGTATGGCTTTTTCAGCCCCCCCTTAGTGTTATTTATCCCCCTTCTTCTATATTGACTTCTTTTCTTCACAACCGAGTCCCTAGTCTTACCCATTTCCTTTTTCAAATCACTTCTATTCTTCTGTTCTCCTCCAACATGGGATTTGATTTTCTCTTTCTACTGTTCGGGTCTCAGGGATCAAATTCAGGTGGTCAGATGTGGCAACAAGAACCTTTACCCACTGAGCTGCCTGGTCAGCTCATTTTTAAATTATGCAACGGCACACATAGAGATGTCATTGCTATGATAACATGGCCTTCTTCTGGAAAATCCACTGGAAGGAGCACCTCAAGGCATCTACAAAGAACACCGTGAAGGGACAGGAATGTACTCTAAAATAATGATGTAAGTCAATATTGTGAGCGTGGTGGTTTGTCGTCATTGGTATGTGCCAGACTTACCTCTAGGAAATATAAACACTACAATGTTCTGACAGGTATGGCCTTACCAGGTGTTAATTTTCAAGCCCATCATAGCTGCATGAGACTACAATGGCATATACTGTCCACAGCTGACCTCAATGCTACTATGTGACGTAGAACTGGATCCTTTATAGAAATACACTCCCACACTGTCCATTTGTTTAAATCATTACATGCCTCCCAGGGACGCTAGAATCAATACCAACTATCAATCACATACTTGGGCCGTCTTTCTTCATCTGTCACTTTCTGTAACAGCGTCTGCCATTGTCAAGTGATATGCAGGATCGTGAAGATGACAGTGAAACCCAAAGCAAAGTGCAGCCGTGGGTTTGGTGTGTGATGTAGCTCACACAAATCAGCGTGTGTGACACTGAGACTTGTGGGACTTACACATAAGCCTGGAAAGCAGAGGGGAGCAGTTACCAGCAGTGGAAACTGGTCAGTGAGATTTGGCAGGCATGCAAGTGACTCAGTCAACAGCTCCCAGCTTTCCTTCCTTGCCTCTAAATTCAAGCTGGGAAGACTGAAACCACTTTTCCTGTTCTCTCTGCAGCTGGCTGAAACCAGAATGCCAGCATTCAGGTCCAGTTTTGCCTCTTACTAGCTATGTGACTCTGAGACATTCACACCACCTCAGTTTGCAGATCTTTGAGGTGTAACTGCTAAGTGTGTCTTGAGGATTAAGTGACTGATTGTATTTCCTGTTCTCACAATAGTTCTGTTGTGTAGTACGTGAACAGTCATCGTGAACTGGAGCCAAGGACTCGTGATTGGCAGTTATGTTTATTTGGGATAAGAGATGATTCCTGAAGTTTACTCTGGAAGCTGGTCAGGCTGAAGCCTAGAAATCCACAGTCCCTACGTCACCCCATCATCATCAGCCAGGGAGAAAGATATCAGCACTCAGACTGGCTAATTCCAAGGTTATCAGCACTGCCAGTCATACAAGGCTAGTTCAGGGCCAAGAATAGTTTAGACATTCTTTCCTTCCTCTTCTGATACCCTTCTATTTTCTTATGCTTGGTTTTCTCAGCTCTGGATCTGCTCACTCAAGGCTGTGATTCATGATCCTCTCCCCTTTGTAATGTTGATTCATAACCGGAGTGTGTAATCTTAGTCAGTTATGTCCTGCTGTTATCAGAAAGTCGTAGCACTGGTCCAGCCATGCTTGCATGTTTCTACTGAAAGATTTCAGAGTGCAAGGGAGCTCTGAGTTGGGTTATCCTTTTGGGCCAGAAGTTTATTAGAAGAGTTATTTACATCACAGACAGACAGACAGACAGACAGACAGACAGACAGCAGGAAGGCTGGGCTTCTGAGGAGAGTTTAGGGCTAAGTGACAGGATGGTGGTTTCTTCTTACAGATTTCAAGGTAAGCAGGGAGGTTTGATGCCGCCTGGTTGACAAGTTGCAGCCAGGCTGTCTCTGAGTCAGCTGTGAGTGTGGGAGGACAAGATTCTAGAAAAATAAGTTACTTCAGAGATCAAATTACTGTACTTTTAGGAATTGTCACAATGCAATCAAAATGGAAGCGGTTTTCAAAATGGGGTGACCCTGGCTAACACTTACTGTTAGATTTAGTCTTCAATACTTGCTCCCCCTTAGTCTGGGACGGTAGGAGCGAGAACAATGGCTCGGCAGGTAAGGACCACTACAACTCTTGCAGAAGACCTAGGTTTGATTCCCAGCATTCAAGTCAGATGCTTCATAGCCACTTGGAGGTCCAACTTTAGGGTATTGGACACTCTCTGCTGGCCTCTGTGGGCATGGTAGTCAACTCCACACACAGTCACACGTCCATACACATAACTTAAAAGACAAAATCTTGAAAAAAACAACAAAAAAACCAGTCTTCTTGAGAAGTACCCAAGTGTCTTCCAATCTGTGTTTTCCTAACAGTGCTTCAGTTTTCCCACCCCTACCACAGACTCCTTAGAGATCCACCAGGCTTTTATTCAGTGAAAGACATCCTGGCTGAAAACCAGGGTGCTGTTTTGAAGTTACGTTTGGTCTCTTGAGCATGGTGGGGACTATTTACTCCCTTGGCTAACAAAAGCACAAAATTCCAATGTCAAGTGCAGAAAATGTTTCTGTAATCATAATAATTTCCTGCCCTCCTCAACTTGGTTCATCTAGTCTACAGTCATTTTTCAAATCATTTTCAAACTATGGTGATGATTATGATGATGACGATAACAACAAATGACTCAGTTACAGCCAGGTTTTCAGAGAGTTTATTTTATGGACTCCCATCTTGGAGGATAACATGGACCCACCATGTGAAACTTTTAAAACAGAACATTCTTTTTCTTACTATCAGCAAGTTGATTCAGTAGGTCCATGGGACATCTGACTTCAGCAGAAAATCATTTTCTAAGGCTGCATGGATAGAAAGGGGATGATGATGCCTTGGTACCTTGGTGCCAGGATTCTGCCTCACTCATTGCAGTGGTTTTGTGTGTCTTGTGATAGTTTGACAAGATTGTTCAGTTTGCACTGTTTAACTGAGCAGTTAATCAAAATGGGATCTTAATGTAAAATATTTTTAGCAGGTTAGGGCTGGGTTTAGGTAAGAGATGTGGAGGACACAGCTCAGGTGAAGAAACTGATGCTGTGTCAGGCAGCCCTGGTGGGGGCCAAACAATGTATGGATGCTCACTTGAGACAAAATTTTAAGCAAGGGCAAAGGACATTTAGAAGGTCGTTGTCCATTGTAAAGACTGTCTTTTGAATATCTCCAAATTTGCTTCTGATTATCTGTCTCTGACTCCTAGGGACCTCTCTCTTCCACTATCCTAAACCAAGATGCCTGTGGGCAAAGTGGGAAAAGCTCCCATGCCAAGCAGAGCCCGAGATGTGCATAAATCCTGTTTCTTACGGGAACCTCCTGCCTCCACGTGGCTTTTTTTTTGTTTGCTTGGTTTTGTTTATGAGCTAAGTCATCTCAGGTAGTTCAAGCTGACCTCGAATGTCACATCTGCTTGCCTCAGCTTCCCAAGTGCCGGCATCACAGGTGTGCAGCCCCGTGCTGGCCTCTTGTTTCTCTTCAGACAGAGCTTCCTTCGACTTTCCTGTTAACATTCTGCTCCACTCTCTTCCCAGTGCTGTGGTGCATTGCATCCGAGATGCTTACTGACAGGATCATACCCTGGGCAAAGACCTATACAAAATTCAGAATGGAGTTGAAGGCGGTGTGCAGGGTGACATGAAGGGCAGGCAAGTGAGTAAGGAAACAGGTTGTGTTCAGACTATTGTGAGAGGGGAAGTTTGCCTGGCATGAAGGTCAAAGTTCCTCATCAGGGGGCCTCACTTTAAACCTTTTCGGTGAGGAGTCAGCAAAGTGACCTGACAGCTGGTATTGCATTGTCCTGGGGGAAGTCTATGTCAGTCAGCTCAACTAGATTCTTGTTTGGGAGAGAAAGCAGGAAACAGCTGAACTAACAATTCATGAGGGAGAGAGAACGGGAAGGGAGGGTCTGTGCCTGGTGCTTCCACAGACAAACAAGGGGTCACTCTGAATCTTATGAAATCATATTAGGAAGGCTGGTCCTTTATCCAAGTCTTGCTAGCACCAAAGACTGCAGAATTTCAGAAAACAAAAGACTCCGATGGTTAACTGTCCTTGTTTGTCAGAAACAGGACTCAGGGACGCTCAGTATTATCAGAGAGTCTAATTTATAGACCAACTCCTGGGAGAGGTCTGAATAAAGACACCTCTGCCCAAACGCTGCATTTCATGCCTTCATAGCGGTTAAAGCATAATTTGCTGCACTGGCAGGTCCTGTTAGTGCATGGGAACAGTGGTGCCAGAGTAGTCTGGAAAGGAGGTGCTCACCCAAGACAAGAGTTGCCCCTCAGGTCCACATGTGGGGGTGTGGGCCTTGTGTGGAGGGGAGCGGCATGTTTCCCTGAGAAAGTGGAAAAGCAGATGTTTAAGTGAAATCTAAAGTATTATTATTAATTAAAAAATAAGTTAACATGCTAAGAAGTGATTTCATTATGACAAGTAAAATCCACTCTAACCATAGAAGCCAGGGCTAGGGAAATGGCTCTGTGGGTAAAACACTTGCCTAGCAAGTGTGAAGGCTATAGAGCTCAGGTCCCCCAAACCACATAAAAAGCTAGGCGGGTGTGACAGGCTGCTTGGAAATCCTGGCTTCTGGAGGTGGAGACGGGATTCCAGGGCAAGCTGGTTCAGTGAGAAACCCTTCTTCAATATATGGCGGTGGGGAGAGGTCTAGGAAGCTACTCAACATCAGCTTCCGGTCTCTACATGCATGGGCATGTATGTGCACCTACACATATATAAAAATGTTCACACACACACACACACACACACACACCCCACATACATACCACATACACATATATTTTTCAAAACAAAAACAAACAAAAGGAAGAACAAAAATTGCTTGACGTTAAAGTGAGTTTTAGGAAAACATTTGCTGAAAAAGATTTGTGGGTGGGGCTATTGGTTTAGATCGAGCTCCTCCTGTTCTAGATCTGACAGCCCAACACAGTTGCTTATCCAGCCTTCTAAGAAACCAGGTACAAGAGAGAAAGGAGGCGAATTTCCAAAGAAGATGTTAGCTTTCACACTGAAAGGTGTCTTCTCTGCTTTAACTTTTGTAAGGAATGTAAGTTTGAAACAACCAATCTACTTTTTGTTGTTTCTATTTTCTTCGGCCCTTCATGTCTGCAAAGCCCACCTTCTCCGATCATCAGAACACTTATTCTATTGTATAAAAAGAAGTATTGTCTGATACTACTTTGCAATAAAAAATGGATGTGACTGAAAGAAAATGTATTGTGATTTTGTCATCAGACACTGTCTTAGCTACTGTTCCTTGCTGTGAAGAGACACTACGACCAAGGCAACTTACAAACGAAAGCACCTAGTTAGTGGCACTCAAGTAGTGGCTGAGAGCTTACATCCTCATTTACAGGTGAGAGGCAGACAGAGAGAGCAAAACTGGACCATACATGGGTTTTTGAAACCCCAAAGCCTACTCTCAGTGACATCCCTCATGACTACTGCCTCGGTTTTTGAGGGCTGAAAAACCAGCTTATGATACTTTATGATGTCTGAATAAAAGAGCCGATTAAGCTATTGCAGATGTCAGCCATAAAGGATGGTCCAGGTTCTGGGATAAAGTCCCACAAGTACTGGCTGCAGGCTAGATGGCAGTTAGAAAATATTTGTCAGGCCAGAGGTATGAATGTAGTATCTATGCGGGCAGTGGGAAGGAGGAAGAGGTTGGCATATGCTGTCTCCCATGGTTGCTATTCAGATCACTTTTTGAGATAGGATCTCTCATTGACATTGGAGCTCATGGATTTGGTCTGATAAAGCCAGTAACGGGGGTGTTGGGCTATTCAAGTAAATCAGTCTTTTTTTTCCTTTTCTTTGTGAGTGAGATACATGGATCTAGGAGTCAATTCTCTGTAATTTGGCAGCACAAGACTTAACATGAGGTACCTGGAAAAGACATTTTCAATGGGGCCATAAAGTATTTTTATGGGGATACCTTTTTCATGAAACCACAGACTTGCTTGAGATGGGGGAGGATGACACTATCCTTATCACTGTGAAGAAATTATTTTCTCACAGAGTAGATTTTCCTAGCAGTTTTAGTAAGTTCTTAACATACAGAAGAATCCTCTTTAATTCCTAAACTGTCTACAGCTACAGGGAAATACGCCTTGGTCTTCCTATTATGATTTCAAAGAGTGAAAAACCTACATTCTCAAAGAGATATTCCAGTATTGGTGTTGAAGGTGTCCTCAAGGCTTGGGAAGGTCTTTGATGTCACAGATACAGTGCTGAAGATGTCTGCAAAGCTTGGGAAGGTCTTTGATGTTTCAGCACCATGGGTCCTTGGTTAGTTACTTTGATTTAATTTTGTGATGATGAATAACTGCACTATTTGTCTCATCATCAGGGGCCAAAGAGACAGCTTAGCCTGGAAAGCACTTGCTCCCAACCTGAGTTCAATTTCTGGGAATGTTGTCAAAGGCAAGAAGTAGAAGTAGACAACCAACTCTACAAAGTGTCCTCTGACTTGCGCAAGTGTACTGTGACACGCATACCACCCTTCCACATCATATCACATACACAGTAAGAATAGCCAGTAAAAACCTAGCTGAGCATGGTGACACATGGCTTTAATTCCAGCACTCAAGAGGAAGAGGCAGGCAGATCTCTGTGAGTTCAAGGCTAGCCTGGTCTAACTAGAGAGTTACAGGTCTGCCAGGACTCCAGCTCCAGGGAAAAGCTGTCATTTGAAGCAAAGGGAATGAACCTGAGTTCCACAGCAGCATGGTCTCAGCATCAGTGTTCAGCATCTAAGAAAACCTAGAAACACTTGTATCAGCTGATCACATCAAATTCCCCCTAAGAGCTTCTCCTTTCTCCAATCCTTTCATAACTGTATCTTAGCTACTGTTCTTTTGCTGTGAAGGGACATCATAACCAAGGCAACTTACAAAAGAGAGGGGAGTCCTTTATAGCTTCAGAGGATGAGTCTTCTATCATCACGGAGGGGAGCATGGTGGTAAGGAGGTATGATGCCAGAACAGTAGTTGAGAGCTTACGTATTGTCTGAAAATTGGAAACCGAGAGGAGGTAGGGTGGGAAGAAGGGGAGAAGAGAGAGCTTGGGTCTTGCATGGGCTTTTGGGATCTCAAAGCCCACCCCCAGTGACACACCTCCTCCAACAAGGCCACACCTTCTAATCCTTCTCAAACAGTTCCACCAACTAAGGACCAAGCATTCAAATATATGAGACTATGGGGAACATTCTCACTCAAAGTACCACACTGTCCAACCCTGAGCTTTCCTCCTGTGCCTGTCTTGGAACATCCAGTCATTTCATTTTATGCAGAATAATGTTTCCTTCCTTCCCTCCTCAGATCTTTACATTCTGTAGCCTCCTTGATGGAGCTCAGCTCTCAGCATCAGATTACTTTACTCACTTTGGATTTTAGTTCCTGCATAGTGACTTCTAGCATTGCTGACCAGTGTTCTAGCAGTCATAACTGCTATTCCCTACCTCTAATGTACATATGTGTGTTTCAGCATCTTGTCAAGTCCAGACATTTACTACATCCAGGAGAGCTCCAGAGAAGCAACCCACGAATGCTCTAATCTTCTCTCACAGACATAGGCACTCTTACTGGACCTTCTCCTTCTATCTATCCACAGATGGTTCCACAGATCCTGGACAGCAATGAAACAGCCAACTCTCCTAAGACGGGACCAACATTCCCACACCCATTTTCTTAGGTTTCCCAGAGACACACTGCCTCAAAGTCAGCAGGAAGCAGTTAAATATCATGATGACCCTATTCCACCATCACCTCTTTCTAATTTTTCCTTTTTAAATTAAACCAAAATGGGGGAATATTAGCATTTCTTCTAGGCTCCACCCCACAGTTACCTAGCAACAGTTAGGAGTGCCTGACTCACTATAAAAGGGGCTGCTGGCCCGCCCCCTCCTCTCTCTCTTGCTCCCTTGCTCTCTTACCCTCTCCCCTCCTTTCTCTGTCTGTACTACTCCCTCAACTCCCCTCCCCTTGCCCTAAATAAACTCTATTCTATACTATTCCATGTGGCTGGTACCTCAGGGGGAAGGGATGCCTCAGCATGGGCCCGAAGAGGCACTCCCTTCCCCCACACCATACCACGCCCCTACCAAACATATCTTTGGCTTTCTTATTCTTTTTTATAAAATACAACACTATCAATGCCATTTAATAAAGTTTAGACACGTGCTCTTTATTTTTTGAAATAATTTTTGTTTTCTATAAACTATCATTAAGAAGGTTTACAAATAAAAATATCATGGTCTAAAACTAACCAGACCCACAGCCAATCCATCTTATGAACTATACAGTTAGAATAGCCACTCTTAAGTTGTGGAGATTCGCGCTGGATTTTACATTTTCTATTTTAATGCTATTCCTAGGTCACTTCATGCATTTTGTGTCCCTTCTTATACCATAATTTTTGACTGGCCAAGGGAAATTATTATTATTATCAGACCCAAATATATTTAGATTTTTAAAAAATATACACAATCAACATGTCAATGTATATAAATCTTTTGCTTGGTGTGGAGTGGGGAGGTGGCTCAGTATGTGTAGAACTTGTAGAACTTGTCATGTAAACATGGGGAGCTGACTTTGAATCTCAAGAACTCATATAGAGCCAAATGCAATCACACTCACCTGTAATCTCAGTGCTCCTAAGGTGAGACGGGAGCTGAAACAGGAGAATTCCCAGAAGCTCATGGCCTGCTTGGTAATCACATTGACAACAAAGAAACTGTCTTATATAAACAAGAAAACAAGGACCAAGACTGAAGGTTCTCCTCTAACTCCAATAGGCCATGGTATATGGCCCGGCCCACATTTATACACATGAACACACATGCACACACGCACTATACACACACCATTCAAACACACATCATATGCATACTAATAAAGTAAACTTTCACTTAATCATTCATATTTTAGTATGTTACCTATTTAAAAATTATTCCTATCATATACATATACACATACACATACATATATGCAACATTAAATAGAGTCAGAAGGTTGTATTTTTATATTTATGAGCATATATATGTGATATATATATATATATATATATATATATATATATATAATTGAAGAAAAAAGAGCACAACTTTGAGAAGGAATGAGGGGGATATGAGAGGGCTTGGACAGCGAAAAGGGAAGAGGGAGGAAATTACGTACTTATACTTCATCAAAAAGTTTTCTACCAATTAAAACTTATTCACAAGTCATTAGTATCTACTGTTTAACATACCATGCTAATATTTCAAGTTATTGAAACATGCATGTACATATACGCATGTGTCCTTACTTGCGTCAGGGTGTATGTGTGTGTATAGGGTCCAGAGAGCTTAAGGCCTTGTTCCTTAGGTGATATCCACTTTAGTGTCTGACATAGGGTCTATCACTGGGAAGTAAGCTTTACTTATTAGATGAGGCTGCCATGCTGGGATTCTCCTATAGATACTCCTAATCCTGATGGCTTAGCATTATGTCTCACTACCCATAACAAGAACCATGAACTGTTGTCATGGCACAAAGGCACGCTAACACACCACATACAGGAAGGGACAACTCCACTGGAAATTCCTCAGTGGATGAGTCCCCTATAGGCTTCTCAGCCTCAGCTGCGTGCCTCACTACACACAGCTAGGGCCATGCACTCACTCCTCCATAACTTTGTTTCTGTTGTGTCCTGGTTCTGGTGTAAATTATGTTGTGACAAAATTTTCCCTAGGGAGGGAGCCACAACATACGTTTACTCACTCTAGATAGGGAACTCATGACACAACAAATATGGATACCACAAAATTTCAACTTAGTGAGCCAGGAGTTTAATTGGGATTACTTACAGGAATGTGGGTAAGGGTTTACTTACAGCAGCAGAAATGACTCAGAGACAGCTGCATCACTAAAGCCCACCCCAGCATGGGTGACAACTCACAAAAGCTGGGAAGCGTGGAGCACACTGCACAGCCTGCAGGCAGCTCCTGTATGAGCTGAGCTTTCCAGGTATCTCGGTTATCTAACCCTCTTCCAGGAAGCCTGGTTGGTTTCTGCTTCTTCCAGTCAGATGGTCTGGTCTCAGAGTCTTCTTTGTAGCTGACTTGTCCAGAGGGACACTCAAAGTTTATTGCTTACTATGGCAGGGAGGGGCTTAGTGAATCTGGTCATTTCAGGGACTTCCCCAAGCTCTTTTGAGTAGTTTGCCTTCCTGCTCAGAGGTCCCTACAGGATAGAACGTTTCAATCTTGGAGGAAACTGTTACTTAACACTGACTCAAGTTTGCATGCTCACCCCTTTAAAGCCATTCTCAGTCTACTTCTAGGATTCCACCCTGGAAGACGAAGCACAGTAATGTTCTCAAGGGCTCTGTCTCAGAAAACTCCAGGGTGCCAAGAGTCAATAGATGAAGGGAAGGGAAGGGAAGGGTAGGGGCAGAGTTGGAAGGCTACATTCCAGGTGTGGTACCAGTCAGTACTGACTGTCCTGTTCTTCTCAACTTCGTAGCTAACCTTGACCTCCTGGGGCTAGTACCAAGAATACTAGTTTTCTACAAGTTAAAAATCACAGGAGATTTTGTGCTTTGTGTCAGTCAATATGCAGAATTAAGGAATATGAATGGACATTCAGAATTGGGATGTTACCGGAAGGTGACTAGTAGTTCTGTGTTCAGTAAATCTATAGAATATTTATGATATTTTCCCTAAAAATGTTGATTTTCTTTTAAAAATTTAAACTTAATTTTTTATATGTACAGATGTTTTATATGCATGAATATCTATGCACTACATGCATTTAATTTGTGCAGAGGCCAGAAGAGGATGTTGGATTCCTTGGAACTGGAGTTACAGACAGTTTGAGCTGCCTTATGGGTGTTGGGACTCCAACCTGGACCCTCTGGAAAAGCAGCTAGTGCTAACTGCTGAACCATCTCTCCAGACCCAGGAAAAGTTATTTAGCAGTTACTAGCTTAGTCATTTAGGTGCAGTTTCTCTTTAGGGAGGAGTAGGCTAACAAGAGCAACTTGGAAATTAGTGCCTACTACAGACTTTAGAAAGGTTACCCATTTTGATTAAAAAAAAATGTGCACAAGTCGGCCCCACACTTCTTATATATGGTAGCAGCTGGTATTCCTGAAAGGGGGAGTTGAGAAAGTTTTCCTTTTAAACTCACCACAATTTAGAAGCGTTGCTTCGGCCAAGCCCAGGAACCACCGATGTTAAATTTTAGTTAAATCAAAGTTGTGATTGCACCCAAGTGCCACCAGATGTCACTGTGAACCAAAACTATTTTAGACAAAAATATTCCAAACCAACAGAAAGGTGCATTACTTCAAGTGATTCTCACAAATACGTCAGTTTGGAGGATTCTCTTCACCCTACTTGAAGACATCGCCTCCATAACTCACTGTTTTTTTCAGATTGGTATTTATGCCACAGAAGTCAAGGGCAGCCATGTACCAGGTGGCTAGAAACAGAAGGCCAAACAGTCCAGACTGAGATGCCGGTGAGCTGCGGGTCAGAGAGCAGGTTGTTTGGCCAGGTCTGATGAATCCCAAACGCAGTATGTTGCTGTACTCCACCCTGAGAGCATCACGCTCAGATCTACTTCTTGGACAACTAGATCCTAGATTTTATTGCTGCCACCATATTGTTTACCAAAAACCTGAAGACCGAGGGAGCCCAGAGGCAGAATACGTACAGAGATCTGGGGACAGGAGGAATTGGTTATAGCGAGCCTACATTCTCTGTAGAGAAGGGGAGATGGCAGGTGATGGGAGCAAAGCTTTGGGAAGGGATGCAGCGTGAGGACATTTTTGATCCTGGGTGACTTGGGGTTGTAAGCAGGATGCCGTACATGGACTTGGAGATAAGGTTTTTCACATGAACTGAAGAGGGTGAAGTGACCTGCAGTGTTAACCGTTTCATCTCCCGAACTTTCCTCCCTTAATCTTAGAACTTCTAATGAAATTTAGGACACCTCAGAAATTTCTTTTATCACAGTAGTAATTAAATATAATAATAATAGTAGTAAAAGAAAAATAGCTTTTAAAAATGAGCAATTCTTAAAATGGAGGTGGCTTATATTTCTTGGCTCCCAGTGGGGCTTTGGTAGCCCGTTGCTGTGACTCTCACCAAGTCACTCCACCCACGGATTCCATTTTTCTTTTGCCTTGCTTTACTACAGGAATTTCATTTTTTTTTCCTGTAGTTTGTGATTAAAAGCTCAGAAGGTTGAGAATCCAGGAAGACAGCCAAAAAAATGTCACCTTCTGAAAAAAAACAAAAGCCATCAGGATAAAAAGCACGACAGGAACTGATTTCTGAGGAAACAACACTGAAATGATAATTGGTAAGTGGGAAGTGAGTTCAGACCAAAGCAGCACCTCTCAAAATGAGTGGGAATAGGAACCTTCGAGAAAGAAAGAGAGTCGTGTGGGAAAATATCGTCTCCAAATAGTGGGCGAGAAAATGTCCAAACATGTTTGCTTATTGCAGGAGTCCCCGTGCATGTGTGTGCAGGCATGCGTGCATGTGTGCATGAACACATAGGCCAGAAGTTGATGTCAGCTCTTTCACACATTCTGTGAAGACCTATTTGTTTATTTGTTGGTTTGCTATCTGGACCTCACCAGTTCACAGCAAGACTAGCCACACCTGAGCTCCAGGTTCCTCCTGGTTCTCAAATTGCCAGTGTGCACTACCACACCTAGCTTTTACACTGTGTCTAAGAGCTTCTTTGTGTCTAGGTGTTTGTCTCTGAAATTAATACCTGTCCCAAGAATTTTGCCTCATGGGAAAATATTTAACATTGGACAAGGAGACTTTGACCATAGGAAGCCAGTCTTTGTGAGACTCCTATGGTGTCTGGACTACAGATGAGAGCATCATTTACCCATTGAAGGAAGATGCTACTGATAACAGGCTATAAAGGTGAAGGACCCTTTGCCCAGGCCAAATAGATGGGGCTGTCTCAGAAACCTTGAGGCAGGATAGTCAACTACTGAGTAACTTGAGAATTGGGATTGTGTTACTCAAAGGCAAGCTGGAGCCAGGAAGTACTGAGATACAGAAAGAAACATCATTTGGGTCTAGGATTGTAACCAGAAAAGTCCCCATGAGCATCTCTCAAGAGGATACAGGGGTTTGATGTTTGGTACAACAGGGTATACAGGGACCACAGTCTGGCTGATGAACCTAAGGTCTTAGACCAACTGGTACACACAGGCTTTCACAGTAGAATGTGAGCATGTTGGAAGGGGGATTACAGAGGCTGAATGGGCAGATGGCCAAAGACTTAGAAATAAGAGGCCGTGGCCCTCTTTGGATGTGAGGGCAGGCACCAAGGAAAGGAGTTAAAGCTTCTGAAAAAAAATTTGTTTGAAGATTTCAAAAAATGTGTGTGTGTGTGTGTGTGTGTGTGTGTGTGAGAGAGAGAGAGAGAGAGAGAGAGAGATATTTTCTAGAACTCATTGGGAAATAGAGGAGCCTAAACTAGTAAGGTTCAAGATTCAAGGACTGATTGTAGAAGTGTTGAACTTACAGTTGTTTTATTCTTTTTTTTTTTTTTCAGAGCTGAGGACCGAACTCAGGGCCTTGCGCTTGCTAGGCAAGTGTTCTACCACTGAGGTAAATCCCCAACCCCCAGTTGTTTTACTCTTAAATGTTCATGTTATATATGTGTGTACCTGCTTACGTTTACATGTGTGTGCATGTGTGGAGGCAGTCACTTTCCAACTTTTTATTTGAGACAGTTTCTCTTACTGAGCCTGGAGCTCACCAGTTTGCCCAGTGTTTATGTGGGTATTGAGAATCTGAGGCAAATGCTTTACCAATGGAGTCTTCTCCCTGGCCCAAGCCTGTGGTTTTGACAGTAATGCTAGAGCTGGGTTTTGGTAAGATGTTTTTCTCTAGAGGTGGGATGGGACAGCTAGCTTACTCTAAGAGCTAACATGAGATGCTGTGTTTTTCTAAGAAGCATGCCGGAAATGTGATGTGTCCCTACTGTGGTTCCCTATTGATTGAAGCATGAATCTAGGAAAGCTGCTGAAAGCAGAGTGCATGGCCCCTCGCTGACTAAAACTCAATTCTAAATCTTGGGTCACCCAAGGCTTTTCCATAGAGATGGGAAGTAGGAAGTCTAGCTGCCTTCAGTCTCTCCCCCCCTCCTCCCCAAAACAGGCTCCTTAAAATCAAGGAGCAGAGTCAGAGGTAGCTATTAAGAAATGGAGCATAGAATTGACTGGAAAACTTTAGCTTCATTTAAGAATTCTGTTGACCCAAATCACTGTGACAAGGCTCCAGCATCTGTCCAGACAGTGAAAGGCACTTAGGAGTGACTAAACTGAGAAGGCTGTGAGCGGGAACTTGAAGTGAGAAGAGGAAATGAAACAAAAGCTTTCCTGGGCCTTAGTTTCTCAATGGTGAGACCGAGCAGAGGGGTTTAGATCTGGACCCATGTCACTCTGGACCTGGGAATGCATATGTGGGAAAACAAGACCAGTTCTCATTGTCCTTGATAGCACCCAGCACCATCAGTGGCCTGTTACCAGAGGAAGCATCACAAAGGATCCTTGTGTCTGGGGCCTGGAATTTAACAATGAAATAAACAATAAACATTTCTTGCAGTGTCCTGCTCTTCAGATCTGTGCCTATGATACTCTGCTGTCCCTCCCGGTCTCTGCCATTTTCCTGTTTGCTTGCTTGCTTCAGACAAGATGGGCAAGGTGTATAGTGTGCTCTTTAACAGGGCTTCTATATATCCAGCTGGACTCACTCCCGGATTACTAATCCCCTTTGTTAGAGATGTCTCCAGCTCCAGAACAGAAGATACAAAGTTTCCCTTTCTTGTTTCATAAGCCGGAAAAATTTCAGTCCTGTAACAAAACTGAAATCTCTCTCTCTCTCTGTGTGTGTGTGTGTGTGTGTGTGTGTGTGAGAGAGAGAGAGAGAGAGAGAGAATGAGTATTTGTAAGTGCGTGAGAGTTGTGTGTATATGTGTATGTGAAAGTGTGGTGACTGAATGTGTATGAGTGTATGTATGTGTTGAGACAGTGTGTGTGAGAGAGTTGTGTGATTAAGTGTGTGTATATGAGCTTGTGTGGGTGTATATGTGAATGTGAGTGTGTTTGTGAATGAGTGTGAGAGTGTGTGAATGTGTGTGTGTGTGTGAGTGTTTCTGTGATCTATGTTTGCTGATACATTGTGATGGTTTGTATATGCTTGGTTCAGGGAGTTGCATGATTAGAAGGTGTGGCCCTGTTGGAATAGGTGTGGCCTTGTTGGAGTAGGTTTGTCACTGTGGGTGTGGGCTTTAAGACTTTCATCCTAGATGCCTAGAAGTGAGTATTCTGCTAGCAAGATAAAGAACTCTCAGCTCCTCCCGTGCCATGCCTGCCTGGACACTGCCATGCTCCCACCTTGATGATACTGGACTGAACCTCTGAACCTGTAAGCCTGCCCCAATTACATGTTGTCCTTATAAGGCTTGCCTTGGTCATGGTGTCTGTTAGCAGTAAAACCCTAAGTAAGACACACATCTTGCTTTCTAAAGCTCCTCAACTAGATCCTTCATGTCAGCACAGTCACTTAATACTCTATGTAGCGGGTTGCAGTAAGTCCTTTTCTGTCCCAGCATGCCTTGGGTTCTTCTGTATAACAGTGCTCAGGAGTTAGTAGAGACACATGCTGGAGATCCAATTGCTGCCTGCAGAAGGTTCTATCTATTGTGGATTGTCTTGTACTTATTTCTTCTCCTTGGAAACAGAAATGTGAAATTGTTTCTCCGTTATTTCTTTCCTCAAATGCCTATAACCTTGTTTAAAAGGGGGAAAAAAGGCTTTTGTTTTGTGCTGTAAATTCCTCAGGGTTTACTTACATTATCTTTGGCTGAGTTCTTGTTTAAAACATCTTCAGGGGGTAAATAATTTATTTGAAAGCTAGTTGAGAAAAGCACTTTAAAGAATTAGGATTTGAAAAGGGGACAAAGACAAAGAAAAGGGAGAGTTCCATTCAGAAAATGTAAATTCTGTTTATTTTCCAATCTAAAGCTTGCAGATTTATTTACTTACTGCTTCTCACAGATGAAAATGACAATAATTTGAAATCAAGTATGCATTTTTTTAATTTTTAATTTTGCAAGTGTTTATTTCTAAGGAAGACCATAAAGCACTTGTTTATTGGTGTGTACCAGGAGACTGAACATGAAAACTTGGTGGTCCACACTTCCACAGAAAGCCCCTGAGCACAGAGATATTCTGATACTCTGACTCTAAGGCCCCTGAGCCTTCTGGGCTGATGCTCCTCACAGTACAAAAGGTTCTGTGGGCTCTGAGACTGCCTTGCAGACAGTCAGATGTTGTTTTAATATTGGTTTGATTTGTAACTTTTAAAAACAGATAGTTATCAACTTAGAAAGGTTCAAAGGATTACTTTTTAAAACTTCTCAGAGATAGTAAATATAAACTGCACTTAACATTTTGGATTTTGCCAGATGTTTCACTTTGTTTTGTTTTTGTTTCTTTGTTTTTCAGGCTGGCAAAATAGGGCTAGTTTTTGATCCTGGACAATAGCAAAGAAATAAAAATTATAAATAAATAAATAAATAAAATCACAATTTCTAGCCAGCCATGAGACCAGCAGAAAAACAACCGTTGCCGGACTGTGTACTTTGGTGCTAACTGTGATGGCTCATAGGTCCCGGGTGCCAAATATATTCGGGGGTTTTTGTTTGTTTGATTTGGTTTTACATCTATAACGCCAAAGACTTGAGAGTCACTGTTAACAGGAAAGGGAGTTTAGTGGCCAAAAGATAGAGAAGTGGGGTCTTCACTCACAAAAATGTTTCCTCTCTAAAGGCTTGGGGAGTTCCAGATGTGGAACAGGAATAATGAGGGAGAAGAGGGTAACAAGTGAAGAAATATTCCGGTGTTTTCTTGAGCACGATGGATGTCATTCAGGATCACAGATACTGCCTCTCGTTCCCCTCAGAATCTAGTGTTTCTAGTTAAAGTGGCTAGAGAGCCACTGATGTCCAGAGGAGTCTGACACACTGTGGAGACAGAGCCCTTACATCTTTCCAGCTTGTTCTAGTCACCATATTGAACTTCTGTCTTACTTATGGTATTACTGCTGTGAACAGACACTATGACCAGGGCAAGCCTTATAAGGACAACATGTAATTGGGGCAGGCTTACAGGTTCAGAGGTTCAGTCCATCATCATCAAGGTGGAAGCAGGGCAGCATCCAGGCAGGCGTGGTGAAGGAGGAGCTGAGGGTTTTACATCTTCATCTGAAGACTGCTAGCAGAATATTGGCTCCCAGGCATTTAGGATGAGAGTCTTAAAGCCCATGCCCACAGTGACACACCTACTTCAACAAGGCCACACCTCCAAATAGTGCCACTCCCTGAACCAAGCATATGCAAACCATCACAGCATCTATAGTCCCAAATGAAAAATTCTTGTATATTTTTTCTTTTTAAAAATATTTTTAGAAGATTTATTTATTTGTTTGTTTGTTTGCTTATTTAATGTATATGAGTACCCTGTCTTCAGGCACACCAGAAGAGGGCATTGGATCCCATTACAGATGGTTGTGAGCCACCATGTGGTTGCTGGGATTTGAACTCAGGACCCCTGGAAGAGCAGCCAGTACTCTTAACTGCTGAGCCATCTCTCCATCCCTGAGAGCTTATATTTTCAACAAAAGAGATCTCTAAGAAGTAGTCTAAGCAACTCTTACCAACACAGCCCACAGAAGTGAAATCTACAGAAATCGTAAGACTAGTGATGTATAACACCGTTTAACAGTGACTTTCAAGTCTTTGGCATTTTAGATGCAAAATGAAACCAAAAAAACCCAGAATGCATTTGGCACCCCAGACCTATGAGTCAGCACAGTCTAGCAACAAAGTACACAGTCAGGTAAGGTCTGTTTTCCAGCTGGTCTCATGGCTGCCATTGTACCCGAGTAGGGGCTAGAGGTCAACTTGTAGAAATCAGTTCTCTACTCCCACCATGTGGGTCCCAGGGATAAAACCTGGGCTGTCAGGCTTGGTTGCAATCTCCTTTACTTACTAAGCCATTTCATCCCCCCACAACCCCCATTAGCGATTTTGAGTAAGAGTTTCGCTGTGTGGACCAAACTTCCCTGGAATTCATGATCTTCCTGTGTTAGGCACCTGAGTGCTGAATCTCAGACGTGCGGTATCATATCTGACTCCACGTTTTTAAGTCAACCAAGAATAAAGGAAACTCTAGTGTTTCCTTAGAAGCTGTGTTATTCATGTTAGGACTCTGAGTGCTCCTTCACACTGCTAGCTGCATGATTAACTACATTCTGGAGCAGACATTTGAACGACACATGTCTGCCAGGCTACAGCTGAGCCCCACAAACCCAACCCCACCCCACAAGTGTAATAATGATTTGACATAACATAGAGATATTTTCAGATAGGGAACTTCAGACCATAGGGTTTTAAAAGCAGCAGTGAGGGGCCTTGAATTGAGGAGACCCACCCTGGACTCTGTGTTTCTGTCTTCTTCAGGCAGCAAAGGATTAGTCTGACTAGACAGCCAGGTGCTGGGAAACCTACCACATCATAGAACAGACAGTCCAACAATCACACCGTAAAATGAGGAGAAGCAATCTGTGCACAGTGAGGCCCACAGGCCCACACCCCTGCCTGAAGCCTAAGACAGTCTGTTGGCCACCTCTGTCCTCCCTCCACTCCACATTGGAACCATCAGGATACTTACAGAAATACTAACATCTGACCAACATTAACATTTAGGGTTTATGGAGATTTTGTTATCTTTGCTTCTATTTTACTTTTTCCAAGACAGGGTCTCTCTACACAGCTCTGGCTGTCCTGGAACTCTCTCAATAGACCAGGCTAACCTTGAACTCACAGAGAGCCATCTGCCTCTGCCGCTCCCAACCCCCACCAAGTGCTAGGATTAAAGGTGTGCGCTGCTAAGCCTGGTTTAAGTTTATAGATTTTAGGACCTCTCTGAGTGGTTAGATTTGCTGTCAATTTTGGGAATCAATAGTTTATCTGTTTTTCTCTTATGGGACTAATGATCAAACACCAGGTTAGGGCCAGAGAGATGGCTCAGTGGTTAAGAGCACTGACTACTCTTCTGGAGGTCCTGAGTTCAATTCCCAGCAACCATCTGTAATGGATCTGATGACCATTTCTGGTGTATCTAAAGACAGCTACAGTGTACTCATATACATTAAAAACAAAAACAAAACAAACCCCAATTATGTGAGAGCAAGAAGCTTATAAATACCCATGTGTTCAAACACGGTGTTCTTCCCGTTGGTTCCTCCATTCCTAGGAGATTCTGACTCAGTGGTCCTGGAAACAGTCTTTATAAGACATGAGATGCACTTTTCTCTCTGGTCCTCAGAGCATGTCTTAAGTAATGCTATTCTGGGAGGGTGGGGGATGAGCAGCCAGTTTCTGTGTCTTGAACTAGCTGGATATTAAGGCATCCCTGAGCCTGGCCAGCTCTGAGCTTGGGTTCCTTAATATCTTTTTTTTTTAAGTTAATTTTAAATCAGCATGCAAAATGTTTCTGTTATTCCTCTTTCTACCCCCACAGCTCTTTGCCACTGTACCGGCTCTGTGCCCTGGTTTCAGCAAGGCTTTCTAACCCTGCTGTCACCAGCCATTGTAACCTTCCATCATGTCACTGTGTGTAATTGATGTATGATCTGAGAGTTAATACTGGTCATTAGACTGGGGGAGAGCAGAACCCATGTTTTTAATGGCCACAAGTACCACAGAAAAGCATCTCTCAGTAATTAAGAGCTTGGGCATAGCTTGAAGTCTGCTGCTTTTAAATAACCTGACATTGTAGGAAGACATAAAATTCATCTATGTCGCTTGCATAGCCTGCTCACAATATACCCCACAGATATGCAATTGTTATGTTAATCAAAACTTGAAAACATTTAACAAGATAGAAATATTAATTCTCCCTGAATGATCAATATACATTGTATATACATTTCAAATTATTCAATGTGCCCCATAGTTCTGTACAATTGAAGTAACCTTTTAAAGGCTCTTTTAAAATATGAGCACGAAGGGGTGACTCACGCCATCTAGTGGGCTTTCAGATACACGGTTGACTGCTCTTAGCTCTCAAAACCTCTGCATCAAAATTCCCCTCCCTTGCTTGTGACTGGCACCTACTTCTAAAGAGGCTTTTCAAAATGGTCCCATTCTGTTACCCATGAACTCAGTCACCTGACAGAATACAGTAAGCATCAATTAGAGAAAAACAGTAGCACATTTCCATTAAAGAAATCAGTCTGGGGGCGGGGATCCTGGCTTTGCAGGTAAGAGAGCTTCTTGACCTTGGGGACCTGAGTGGGAATTCCCTGAACTCACATAAAAAGCTGGATGTGGTCACAAGCACTTGTGACTTCAGCGCTGTGAGGGATGGAGACAGGAGGATTGCTGGGTCTACCTAGCTGGCAGCCTAGCTTCAGGACCCATATCTACTCCACAACCCAGGAGTTGTAGGCATGTGTAATCATGACTGTTAAAAAAAAAAAATCATGCCTGTCTTTTACATGGGTGCTAGGGATTTGAACTTGGGTTCTTATGCTTGCAAAGTGAGTGTTCTTGTCCACTGGATATCCTCCAACCTGATTTAATTGTTTTTAAAACAGGATGTCACTACATAGCCTGAGGTGGCTTTGAACTTGTCATTACCCTGTCTCAGTAGACCAGATGGTTTAACTTTTTGGAAACATTTTTTTTTTTCTCCTTGTATTTTTTTTTTTTTAATTTTTTTATTGGATGTTTTATTTACATTTCATATGTTGTCCCCTTACCCCATCCCCCACCCACCCAGGAACCCCCAATCCCCTCACACCTCCTCCTTCTTCTTTGTGGATGTAACCTCTATCTGCCCCCCCACTCCCACCTCCCCACCCTCAAAACTCCCACCCCCTGGGGCGTCCAGCCTTCATGAGGTCAAGGATCTCATCTTCCACCTGTGCCCAGCAGGGCCCTCCACTCTTATATATTCAGCTAAGGCCCTGGATCCCTCCATAAGTGCTCCCAGGCTGGTGGTTTAGACCCTGGGAGCTGTGGTTGGTTGGTATTGTTGCTCTCCTCATGGGGCCACAAATCCTTTCAGCTCCTTCAGTCTTCACTCTAACTCCTCCATTGAGAACCCCATAATCACTTCAATGGCTAGTTGTGAGCATCTGCCTCTGAATATGTCAGACTCTTGAAGACCTCTGAGGAGACATCCATATCAGGCTCTTATCAGCATGCACTTCCTGACTTCCACATCAGCATCTACCTTTGGTGACTGCACATGGGATGGATACTCAGGTGGAAAGGTCTTCAGACGGCCCCTCCTTCAGTTTTTGTCCCTCGCTTTGTCTCCATATTTGCTCCCTTGAGTATTTTGTTGCTCCTTCTAAGAAGGACCGAATCACCCCCACTTGGTCTTCCTTCTTTATGGACTTCATGTGGCCTGTGAGTTGCATCTTGGGCATTTTAAGGTTCTGGGCTAATATCCAATAATCAGTGAGTGAATACCATGTGTGTTCTTTTGTGATTGGCTTACCTCACTCAGTATGATAATTTCTAGTTCCATCCATTTACCTAGGAACCTCTCAAATTCATTGTTTTTAATAGCTGAGTAATACTCCATTGTGTAAATATACCACATTTTTTTAATCCATTCCTCAGTTGAAGGACATCTGGGTTCTTTCCAGCTCCTGGCTATTATAAATAAGGCTGCTATGAACATAGTTGAGCATATGTCCTTATTATATGTTCGAGCACCTTCTGGGTATATGCCTAGGAGTGGTATAGCTGGATCCTCGGGTAATGCTATGTCCAATTTTCTGAGGAACCGCCACACTGATTTCCAAAGTGGTTGCACCATCTTGTAGTCCCACCAACAATGGAGGAGTGTTCCTCTTTCTCCACACCCTCGCCAGCATCTACTATCACCTGAGTTTTTAATCTTAGCCATTCTGACTGGTGTGAGATGGAATCTCAGGGTTGTTTTGATTTGCATTTCCCTGACGACTAAGGATGCCGAGCATTTCTTTAGGTGCTTCTCGGCCATTCGAGTTTCTTCTGTTGAAAATTCTTTGTTAAGCTCTATACCCCATTTTTTAATAGGGTAATTTGGTTGCCTGGAGTCTAATTTCTTGAGTTCTTTGTATATATTGGATATTAGCCCTCTATCAGATGAAGGATTGGTAAAGATCTTTTCCCAATTTGTTGGTTGTCGTTTTGTCCTATTGACAGTGTCCTTTGCCTTACAGAAACTTTGCAATTTTATGAAGTCCCATTTGTCAATTCTCGATCTTAGAGCATATGCCATTGGAGTTCTGTTCAGGAACTTTTCCCCTGTGCCCAAGTATTCGAGGCTTTTCCCCACCTTCTCTTCTATTAGTTTCAGTGTATCTGGTTTTATGTGGAGGTCCTTTATCCACTTAGATTTGAGCTTTGTACAAGGGGATAAGAATGGATCAATTTTCATTCTTCTACATGTTGTCCTCCAGTTGAACCAGCACCATTTGTTGAAAATGCTGTCCTTTTTCCACTGGACAGTTTTAGCTCCTTTGTCAAAGATCAAGTGACCATAGGAGTGTGGGTTCATTTCTGGGTCTTCAATTCTATTCCATTGATCTTCCTGCCTGTCTCTGTACCAATACCAGGTAGTTTTTATCACTATTGCTCTGTAGTACAGCTTGAGGTCAGGGATGGTGATTCCTCCCGAAGTTCTTTTATTGTTGAGAATAGTTTTCGCTATCCTAGGTTTTTTGTTATTCCATATGAATTTGAGAATTTCCTTTTCTAACTCTGTGAAGAATTGAGTTGGGATTTTAATGGGGATTGCATTGAATCTGTAGATTGCTTTTGGCAAGATGGCCATTTTTATTATATTAATCCTGCCAATCCATGAGCATGGGAGATCTTTCCATCTTCTGAGATCTTCTTCGATTTCTTTCTTCAGAGACTTGAAGTTCTTGTCATACAGGTCTTTCACTTGCTTGGTTAGATTCACACCAAGGTATTTTATATTATTTGCAACTATTGTGAAGGGTGTCATTTCCCTAATTTCTTTTTCAGTCTGTTTATCTTTCATGTAGAGGAAGGCTACTGATTTGTTTGAGTTGATTTTATAACCAGCCACTTTGCTGAAGTTGTTTATCAGGTTTAGGAGTTCTCTGGTGGAAGTTTGGGGGTCACTTAAGTATACTATCATATCATCTGCAAATAGCGATATTTTGACTTCTTCCTTTCCTATTTGTATCCCTTTGACTTCTTTTTGTTGTCTAATTGCTCTGGCTAAGACTTCCAGTACTATATTGAATAGGTAGGGGGAGAGTGGGCAGCCTTGTCTAGTCCCTGATCTTAGTGGGATTGCTTCAAGTTTCTCTCCATTTAGCTTGATGTTGGCTACTGGTTTGCTGTAAATTGCTTTTACTATGTTTAGGTAGGGGCCTTGAATTCCTGATCTTTCCAAGACTTTTATCATGAAGGGATGTTGAATTTTGTCAAATGCTTTCTCAGCATCTAGTGAGATAATCATATGGTTTTTTTCTTTAAGTTTGTTTATATAGTGAATTACATTGATGGATTTCCGAATATTGAACCATCCCTGCATTCCTGGGATAAAACCTACTTGATCATGATGGATGATTGTTTTGATGTGGTCTTGGATTCGGTTTGCTAGAATTTTATTGAGTATTTTTGCATCGATGTTCATAAGGGAGATTGGTCTGAAGTTCTCTTTCTTTGTTGGGTCCTTGTGGGGTTTGGGAATGAGTGTAATTGTAGCTTCATAGAACGAATTGGGTAGTGTTCCTTCTGTCTCTATTTTGTGGAATAGTTTGAAGAGAATTGGTATTAGGTCTTCCTTGAAGGTCTGATAGAATTCAGCACTAAAACCATCTGGTCCTGGGCTTTTTTTGGTGGGGAGACTTTTAATGACTGCTGCTATTTCCTGAGGGGTTATGGGACTATTTAGATGGTTTATCTGCTCCTGGTTTAATTTTGGTACCTGGTATCTGTCTAGGAAATTGTCCATTTCATCCAGGTTTTCCAGTTTTGTTGAGTATAGGCCTTTGTAGTAGGATCTGATGATTTTTTTAATTTCTTCCGTTTCTGTTGTTATGTCTCCCTTTTCAGTTCTGATTTTATTAATTTGGATACTCTCTCTGTGCCCTCTGGTTAATCTGGCTAACGGTTTATCTATCTTGTTGATTTTCTCAAAGAACCAACTCCTGGTTTTATTGATATTTTGTATTGTTCTTTCAGTTTCTATTTGGTTGATTTCAGCCCTGAGTTTGATTATTTCCTGCCTTCTACTCCTCCTGGGTGTATTTGCTTCTTTTTGTTCTAAGGCTTTTAGTTGTGCAGTCAACTTGTTAGTGTGTGCTCTTTCCAGTTTCTTTTTGTAGGCACTTAGAGCTATGAGTTTTCCTCTTAGCACTGCCTTCATGGAGTCCCACAAGTTTTGGTATGATGTGTCCTCATTTTCATTGAAATCTAAAAAGTCTTTAATTTCTTTCTTTATTTCTTCCTTGACCAAGTCATCATTGAGTAGAGAGTTGTTCAGTTTCCATGTGCACATGGGTTTTCCATTGGTTTTGTCATTATTAAAGACCAGTCTTATTCCATGGTGATCTGATAAGAGGCAAGGGATTATTTCAATCTTTTTGTATCTGTAGAGGCTTGTTTTGTGACCAATTATATGGTCTATTTTGGAGAAGGTACCATGAGGTGCTGAGAAAAAGGTATATTCTTTTGTTTTAGGATGAAATGTTCTATAGATGTCTGTTAAGTCCATTCGGTTCATAACTTCTGTTAATGTCAAAGTGTCTCGGTTTAGTTTCTGTTTCCATGATCTGTCCATTGCTGAGAGTGGGGTGTTGAAATCCCCCACTATTATTGTGTGAGGTGTAATGTGTGTTTTGAGCTTTAGTAAAGTTTCTTTTATGTATGTAGGTGCCCTTGCATTTGGGGCATAGATGTTCAGAATTGAGAGTTCACCTTGGTAGCTTTTTCCTTTGATGAGTATGAAGTGTCCTTCCTTATCTTTTTTGATTAATTTTGGATGGAAGTCGATTTTATTTGATATTAGAATGGCTACTCCAGCTTGTTTCTTGGGACCATTGGCTTGGAAAATTGTTTTCCACCCTTTTATTCTGAGGTAGTGTCTGTCTTTGTCACTGAGGTGTGTTTCTTGTATGCAGCAAAATTCTGGGTCTTGTTTGTGTATCCAGTCTGCTAGTCTGCGTCTTTTTATTGGGGAATTGAGACCATTGATGTTAAGAGATATTAAGGAAAAATGATTGTGGCTTCCTGTTATTTTTGTTATTAGAGGTAAAGTTATGTTTGTATAGTTATCTTCTTTTGGGGTTGTTGGAAGATTACTTCCTTGCTTTTTCTAGGTTGTAGTTTCCCTCCTTGTGTTGGCGTTTTCCATCCATTATCCTTTGAAGTGCTGGGTTTGTGGGAAGATATTGTGCAAATTTGGTTTTGTCATGGAATATCTTGGTTTCACCATCTATATTGATTGAGAGTTTTGCTGGGTATAGTAATCTGGGCTGGCAATTGTGTTCTCTTAGGGTCTGTATGATGTCCGTCCAAGCTCTTCTGGCTTTTATAGTCTCTGGTGAGAAGTCTGGTGTAATTCTTATAGGTCTGCCTTTATATGTTACTTGACCTTTTTCCCTTACTGCTTTTAGTATTTTTTCTTTGTTTTGTGCATCTGATGTTTTGATTATTATGTGACGGGAGGTATTTCTTTTCTGGTCTAGTCTATTTGGTGTTCTGTAGGCTTCTTGTATGTTTATGGGCATCTTGTTCTTTAGGTTAGGGAAATTTTCCTCAATGATTTTGTTGAAGATATTTACTGGCCCTTAAGTTGGGAATCTTCATTCTCATCTATACCTATTATCCTTAGGTTTGGTCTTCTCATTGTGTCCTGAATTTCCTGGATGTTTTGAGTTAGGAGTTTTTTGCTTTTTTCATTTTCTTTGACAACTGTGTCAATATTTTCCACCGTATCTTCTGCATTTGAGATTCTCTCTTCTATCTCTTGTATTCGGTTGGTGATGCTTGCGTCTGTGACTCCTGATCTCTTTCTTAGGTTTTCTATCTCCATAGTTGTCTCCCTTTGAACTTTCTTTATTGTTTCTATTTCCAGTTTCAGATCCTGAATGTTTTTGTTTAATTCCTTCTTTGTGTTTTCTTGCATTTCTTTAAGGGATTTCTGTGATTCCTCTTTAAGGGCTTCTATCTGTTTACTTGTACTCTCCTGTATTTCTTTAAGGGAGTTACTTAATTCCTTCTTATAATCCTCTATCATCATCATGAGAAGTGATTTTAATTCTGAATCCTGCTTTTCAGGTGTGAAGGGGTGTTCAGGGCTTGCTATATTGGGAGAGCTGGGCACTGATGATGCCAAGAAACTTTGGTTTCTGTTGCTTATGTTCTTGCGCTTGCCTTTCGCCATCTGGGTAACTCTAGTGGTACCTGCCCTCTCTGTGTAAGATTGGAATCTGTATTTCCAGTTATCTTGCTTATTGCAGAGCTCCTCGGAGTCCAGAGGTCTCTGTGGTCTTATGCCCCTAATCTCCTGGGTGGAAGAACTCCTGGGACTCAGGCCACCTCTTGGATCTGGTAATCCTTCTGTTCTGAGTGCAGTGGCTCCTCGGCTGCTCTGAGTGCAGTGGGTTCTCGATGACTCAGGATTCAGTTTCAGCTGCTCTGAGTGCAGTGGCTCCTAGATGACTCAGGATTCAGTTTCTCCAAAGGACAGGAGCAGACCAACTCTGTGTCAGCTGCTCTGAGTGCAGTGGCTCCAGCTGCTCTGAGTGCAGTGGGTCCCTGATGACTCAGAATTCAGTTTCAGCTGCTCTGAGTGCAGTGGCTCCTGGATGACTCAGGATTCAGTTT
>NW_021604597.1:17071004-17097081 GCF_004785775.1 Grammomys surdaster | reverse complement strand
ACTCAGGATTCAGTTTCTCCACAGGACAGGAGCAGACCGACTCTGTGTCTGCTCCAGTCCAAGGGACCAGGCTGGAAACATTTTAAGTGAGTCTATGCCTTATAAGATATGTGTGTCGTCTGCCCTTTTCTGGGCTAAGACAACTGACAATTGCTATTATTCATTATGGTTTTGGACTCCTCCTTCAAGGATGTGTAGCACTACCGCAGACATCTTGTAGAACAGAAGCTAAATGCAAGTGTAGAAAGTTGTGCTAAAAACACATGGAAATATCCAAAAAGAGCTTTGCAATCACGGCGTTTTCCAGTGTGTAGGACAACACTGCACAGTCAGCACTTTCTATGTTCTCCCACCTTAGTTGCACAGGTAGAAGCTTCATAAGCTCCTGGAGAATAACATGTTTATTTTATTTCAATACCATCTGTCTCATCTGGCAAGTGATAGCAGTCATCCTCCTGCCTCTGAGCTACATCTCCTGTCGACCTTCGTCGACCTGTGCAGATCTTGTCTGCTGGACTGAGATCAAAGGATGTGAAAAGAATGGGCTGACCTACAATCTGATGCTGTAAACATCTTTCTTTTTCTGTTTTAGTGTACTTTCATACATGACTGTAACAAAGAAAGCAATGAAGATTGTTTGAGTTCAGAAAAATACGTAAATTAACACCAGCAAGCACATACTAAGTATTGACAGAGCAGCCTTTCCCGAACTCAGGACAGACCAGTTTAAACACGACTGTCTGGCATGCACTATAGATTATATCTGGGAAAGCTGGAAAGGAAGGCAGGAGGCCATGTCCAGAGTCAGACTACACTGACCAGATTGGGTCCTGTAGTTCATATTCTAGCATCCAACAAGAATAAACATGTCTTATAAATGGAATGTAAATGCTTCACACAGGAAGCATGAACTCATGTCCAAGAACCATCCAGGGAACAAAATACTCTGAGGTAAAAGGCCCTCTGCCTGACTTCCTGGAGCCTCTCTCACAGTTCCCAAGGCATTGTTGGCTGTGGATCATTCTTTTAACTGTGTTCCTGTGGGGTGGTGGGCTGTGAGAGGCAGCTGGGTACCTGGTTGAGCAGGCTTTGAAGCCTGGATGGGGTTCAGACCCTCAGGGACAGTAGGAGTTTGGCCTTGCTCCTGGGCCTCTGGCTCCTTTCACATAGCTACAGCCCCCACAACCCTCCACAGAGGGGTCTGTGGCAATCATTCATGTAGGAACAGCACCCCAGACCCTCCCACATGTAGATAAAGTATCCCCAAGCTCTCAGACCAAGCCAATAAGAGGTACCAGCTGCCAGATCCTAACCCAACCCAAAACTGTATATAAGAATCCTATCCTGGAGAAGTAAAGGTGTGTGAGAATTACTCCTTCGTCTGAGAGTTTCTGTCATAAGAGCTGTAACACTACTACTTGGGAAGAGATCTGCTCTCCTGAAAGGCTTTCAGGAGCTTCCCCAGACTCCTTGCTGGCTAGTCAGCCTCCTATCAGCTCAGCCCAGCTCAACTGAGCGCAGAGGTGCAGAGGTGGAGCAACTGGGGCGGAGACAGGTAGAGGCAGCAGCGGAGGAAGCAGAGGTGATTCCCCCTCCTTGCTAGCACTCTTCCCCCCTTTGTCTGAACCCTGGCACCTGTTGGCACCTGGCTGGCCGGGGATCTTTGTGGAAAACCTTCCAGTACTTAGGCCCAGGCCCACATGTTCCAACACCTCCGACCTCATTTTCTCATATTTGGGCCTTTGGAACTCTTTCCATGTAGGTCCTCAACAGACCTGTAATAGTTTCCTGCAAACTCTTGTCACACTGCGTTGCTATAGAACACTAGAAATTATTCCCACTATGTTACTTATTTCAGGACAGATGCTGAAACATGCCCAGCTCCCACGACGTTCTCTGTCTTTCTAAACTCCAGTGGTCACAACTTATATTATTAGTTTGTAAGGACAACTTTGAGCTATCCAATCTCTCCTCTGATAGTTTCAGTCATGGTATATCACCGCAGAGATTTAAAAGGCATGGGCAGCTTCAATATTAAAAGATCACATTGAGATCTCGTTAGTTGTTCGGGTTCAGGATCTGACACAGTAGCCTTTAGATGGCCCCAAGTGCTTGTGTTTATAAAAGACACTAGGAAAAGTTGAATTCATTAAAAAATTAAAAAGTGGAAATTTCAAGTTAGGAGTACTCAGTTATACACCAGGAGGCCACTAGGTGGCATG
Organism: Grammomys surdaster; assembly: GCF_004785775.1. Classification (NCBI taxonomy): domain Eukaryota; kingdom Metazoa; phylum Chordata; class Mammalia; order Rodentia; family Muridae; genus Grammomys; species Grammomys surdaster. Next base: position 17,094,859 of record NW_021604597.1, on the reverse strand, counting down.
AGTGACCCCTTAGCGTCCCTCTTTAATCTAGACTCCGGATCCCTAGTACAGTTTAAAAGGAAAACCTGTGCGACAAGGAAGACGGCAGTCCGAATGTTGGATGTTTAATTAATGAATTATTGGCTGAGGATGAGATGAGGCAATAGGATCATGGGGAAAGGGCAGGAAGCATTCTCACGTTCTCTTCTTAAGTCACCAGCAAAGGACCAGGGCGCTTTACCTTAACCTTTGCGGGAAGGGGCTTTTCTGCACCACCGCACAGCAAGATCACAAACGCCACAGTAGAAAATGTAGTAAGCTGTGATGGTTTTTGTGGATCAGTGGACTTGCACTGGCAGGAACAGGTTCTTCCAAGAACATGCTGCTGTTTCTGAGAGATCAGTGCGTGCTACAGATGAGATACAAACGCCTCTTCCGTTTCTAGGTCTCTGATGCTTTCTTCGCCAGCACTGGGGACTACTAGCACAGAAGAGACTGGACCTCATTGTCGGCCACTGCTATGCCATCTGCCTTATGCTGGAGCTTGCTTAGGCTCATGGAGCTGGACAAAGGACAAAGATGAATTGTCTGCCATGTGCCGAATACTTTTCCTTTTGGGCACATAAATTACGTTTGCTGCCTACACTTTTTAATTTCAATTTAATTTGACTTGTAAAACAGTTTCACAAGAGTTTTTGTTGTGAACGTTACACCTGCCTTAGTTAAGGTTTCTATTAGTATGATGAAATACCATGACCAAAAGCAGCTTGGAGAGGAAAGGTTTTCCTGTTATACACCAGGAGGCCACAAGGTGGCATGAGTGACCCCTTAGCGTCGCTCTTTAATCTAGACTCCAGATCCCTAGTACAGTTTAAAAGGAAAACCTGTGGGACGTATAATTCAGGTTTACATAAAGGAAGCTAAGGAAGGAGCTCAAAATAGGTAGGAGCCTGGAGGCAGAAGCTGATGCAGAAGCCATGGAGGACAGTCGCCTACTGGCTTGTTCCTTATAATTTGCACAGCCTGTTTTCTTATAAAACCCCAGACCATCAGCCCAAGGATGTTGCTGCCCACCATGGGGTGGGCCCTCCTACTTCAATCACTAATTTAAAAACTACCCTACAGGCTGATCTTATGTAGGCATATGTAGGCACTGAGGCTCTCTTCTGATGTGTCAAGCTTGTGTCAAGTTGACATAAAACTAACCAGCATACTTACCACTACAATGAGAGAATGGAGATTGTTGGAAAGAAAGCAAAAGCAAAGCTGAGTGTCCCTGCATTGTAGAGAGAGGTGGAACAGGATGCTATGAGGTGCCTAACCAACCGCCGGAGGTCATGGTGATGTCAGGGTCCCGATGCCTGCAAGTTCTATAGCCCTACTGCATCCAGGGTCTATGCTGATATCTGTGGCCTGTGTCACCAATGAAGGGCATCCCCATGTCAGTGGTCTGGGCTGCCACCTGAAACTATGGTGATATCCAGAGTCAGTGCTGATGCCAGGGCCCAAACTCATCTGAGTGTCCTGTGCTGCCACCTGAAGCCATAGTGACTTCCTGGCCTGTGGTGCTGCTGGGAGCTGTGTCTGGATGCAGAGTCCTATCACAGCTAGGGGCGGTGTTGATGTTGGAGGAATGTGTTACCACCAAAGGCCGTGCGGATGTGCCTGATCTGGGTTACCGCCTGTGGCCATGTTGATGTTCAAGCACTGTGCTGACTTGGCCCCTTGCCTCTTCCTGGAGAGCTGCCCTTCTTGGCAGCATGGGAAAGCTAACTCTGATAGCATTGGGGTGGGAGAGCTGGCCCCAGTGGAGTGAGTCAGGGAGAGCTGGGCCAGCCTCTCACTGGGTGCAGTACTGGGAAGAGCAGGCAGCACCTTTTCTGGCGTACAAAGTAGACCTTGCCCTTCATCTGCCAAGAGGTGGTGTGAGTGAGGAAGAGATGCATCCTATCTGTTGTTGAAATTTTAAATCCCTATCTGGGGTTTCTACCCCAACTTTGATCACTGAGTTCCCAGATAAAAGCACACGAAACCTCTATATTTACAATAATCCTTAAACAGCGCAAGAGCTGGGCAGATATCTACCCTCTATGCTCTTAGAATCTACTTTTCTACTGATAACCCAGAGTTATTACTTACTATGTTTCATCTGAGCTGCTCTTAACCTCAATTGGCCAGCATTAGGGCTGAGTTTTTATGACTTCTAACCCTTGGTATCTTCTACCTCCTCCCCCTTCACCTTCTTCTCCCCTTGGTTGGTTCTCCCAAGCCCAGAAATCCTAAAGCCCATCTATGTTTCTTCTGTCCAGCTACTGGCTGTCAGCACCTTTATATTGGAGATTGGTTCTAATGCTTTGATTCAATCGGGAATCTGCATGACCAAACACTAAAGGTCCTTCTCTCTCCAATTGGTTTTTGATCGATCAATAAAGATACCAATGGTCAATGACTGGGCACGGGGCAGGACCCTTAGAGTTGCGAGGGCACAGATGAAGAGAGCAATGGAACAGAATCTCCATGACTCGGGTTAGAAGGCTAGGATGCAGAAGTGGCAGGAAATAAAGCCAACCAGCCATATGAGACTGGAGTAGCATAGGAAGATTTAGGAGTGCCCAGCCTTTGAAGTATCCAATGCATTTTAAAAATAAAGCTAACATGTGTGTTTGTCTTTCATTCACGGATCCAAAGATAGTTCCTCTACAGGTGCACAGGTGTGATCTGCTGGAGCCAAAGCTGTGTAGCAGAAACTCACCACAACGTCTTTATTTACCAATCAGAAATAACTTGAGGGCAAGGTCACATAGTGTCAGTTGTGTATGCACGCAGATTCTCTCTGGAACAACTAGGTATTGGGGCCCAATATTAGCATTAGAATACTAATGTAGAATACAAGGTAGCATCGGGCCAACCCACTATACCTACCCACCTCCTGAGGCAGATGGGCTGTCCCCCAAGTTGTAAGAGCAAGGAGAACTGGCCCCACCACGCATTGGCTACAGTACTCAGAAGAGTGGGCCCTGCACCTCACTTGAGCAGTACACTAGAGCTGCCCCTGGTTTCATAAGTACAGGAGAGCTGGTGTGCTGAACAACTCAGCTCCCACTCAGGCCCAGTTCCAGGGCTTCGGTTGGCCCACTCCAACATCCACTCTATCTATGAAATACTAGAATACTTGAAAGGGCCAGTCCTGCAGATCCAAAGCTGAAGGATCTCCATGACACAGGGCAACAACAGGATATCCTAGAGGAGTCCCAGTGAGGATCCAGTACTGACAGTGTAGCAGAAGCCAGAGGCCTCAAACCAGACCAGTGATTCATTGCAATGAACATTTGCAAGTAAAGCTGTTAGGGCAGAAGGGTCTACTGTATGACACACCACAGCTTCCACAGTGAGATTCATTCATTCATTCATTCATTCATTCATTCATATTCTTTGTTTTCTTTTAGGGAGGAGATTGCAAGGCCAGATATGAAGTGAAGAGTGGGATTAGGGTACAAGATGTGAAATTCACAAATAATCAATAAAAACTTTAAAAAAGAAGCAATGAGCTTTTGATTGTGTAGGTATGCCTTAAAGGTAGTTAACATGTATCTTAAAAGTGGTTAACATGTATCTTAAAGGTGGTTAACATGTATCTTAAAGGTGGTTAACATGTATCTTAAAGGTGGTTAACATGTACTTCTTAAATAAGGAGAGTTCGACTTGTTATAAGTGACTATAAAACTGTGAGGAAATATTAAATGCCTCATCCATTCTTATGTAGAATGAAACCGAAATGCCTTGAGCAGATATATAGATAGTTACCCTGGCTAGGAGGCTGGGTAGAGTGGATAAAATGGCTTTCACCCAACTGGATCAGGAAGATAGCAATGCTGATGACATTAGACAGAAGTTGCAATGCTATAATATGCACATTGGGAACACTAAATTTGAGGCAAGATAAGGGACAGCTCGATGTTCTTGCCCAGCATTTTGATAACTGCTTGGAAGATGTCATCTCTGCTCTGGAAAGTGAACAGGAAATTATTTCAATTAATCGCTTACGTGGAATCTACATGAGTCTTAGTGAACAATCGTTTCTAATATGGAAAGTGTTGGTTGTTTGCTTACAAACTTGAGTTCAGAGAATTATGCAAATTCAGTGGTAAGTACAGGGCCACCACCTTTCAATAACCATGACTCATGCCTCAGTTAGAGGAAGGGCTGGAATTCCAGTTCAAGTGATCTCGGCAAGTGCTTACTTGTCTTCAAAGCCTCTGTCCCCATCTGCTCCAGGAACACACCATCCACTCTGAGAGCAACAGATACAGGTGCTTGTCAAATTCTATACAGGCAAGAAGTCTCAGTAAAGGGTAAATGAAGACTATCTGCTGGTAGAGATGCAGCTAGTACAAACTGAGCCTTCCAATCTGCAGGAACTGAAGCAGTGCTCAGGGAGGCCACTGGGTGGCACCAGTGAAGCTTGTCCACACTGTAACAGAACATGAAAACCAATCAGGGCCACAATTGTCTGGACTCAATCGGACCACAGGCTTCATTCCTTTGTTTTTGAGCTCTTCTCTGTCTCTCTATCTGTCTCTGTCTCTCTCTATGTATCTCTGCTCCCCTCCTTGGTCACACTGTTACTCCTGAGCTCTAAACAATTCAAACCTTTGATTATTTATTGTTTATATGATCAGAACACCGAGTTGCTTCTCAAAAGGATCTCATGGAACTCTACCTACACATTTTCTACTGTAAAAATGGAAACGTGTACAAATATGCCCTTAAGGTACACTAGAAGTCTAAGCAGGTTTCAGGCGTGTGTGGTTAATCTTGGGTTTTTGACAGGACAGGATTTAGAATCACCTAGGAGACACACTTTGGCTGTGCCTGTGAAGGTGCTTCCACTGGGGTTTAAGAGAGGAAGGCAGACTCACTCTGCATCTGGACAGCATCACCTCATTGGCTGAGGCCCTAGACTGAACAAAAGCAGGGGAAGGAGAGATCTGAGCCCAAGGCTCCATCTCTCCCAGGTCCCTTACTGTCGACGATGCAGTACATAAAACTGCTTCACATAGAACTTCTTACACTGCCATGTCATGCCCACCATGACAGACCGTACCCCTGTATCCTGAAACTGTGACCCCCTCCAAATAATCCCTTCTTTCCTTAAGTTGCTTCTTGTCAGATATTTTGTCACAAGAAGAAAAGAAACTAATGAGGAGGTTCCAATTGCCCAGCATGTTGGAAACCTTCAAGTAATCCCCAGAAACAGGGGAAAAAAAACAAACAACAACCAAGCAACCAATCAACCAACCAAACAAACATCAAATGACTTTATTGCATAGTGCTATTCCAGGAAGGCCTGGTCAGCTTCCTGAAAAGCCAAGCTCTTTTCCAGGACATTGCCTGAGGTCTGCTGCCCTCTGGTGTTTGCATACAGAAGCTTCACCTTTGCTGTAATTCTCTAACTCTCGCATGAAAGAGCTGGAGTGTTCTTTTTTTTCCGGAGAAATTCAAGTATCTTTTCAGAGGATCTTCAAGTATTATCCCCCCTGCCCCAGTAAAACTTTAAGGTCTGATTCTCAATTCAGGGTCATTTACTTGGGAAGCCAGGAGAATACACATAGCATAAATACGTTTAGTCGAACCAAACTTAAAAGAAAGTATCTGCTCTCCAAATTTGTCTCTGCCCCACCCCTGCCTCCCAGGGATCAAGCAAGTATCTCAAGCACCTCCCTTATCATTAAAAGGATTCTCTCAAGAGAATAATGAACCCCACTGACTCTTGGAGTTGGGAAGATGTGTGGAGAGGAGAGTGGTGGATGTGGCTCCCTCCAGGAAATTCTGTTGGTGGAAATTAACATGATAGATATGCTTATTCAACTGTTTTTAAAAGAATCCACAAATTGTAGATGGAGAGAAATCACCCTTTAACAGCTGCTTCTGTGTTCTTTTTACTATTATTTATTTACAAGCTATTTGGTGTGTGTGGGGAGACTCAAACTCAGGGCTCAAATGCATACATTTGCTATCTAAGTGATGTACTATTGGGCTCCACTCCCAATTCTGTGAGTCACTTTTAACTGTTTTATTTTGAGAGTGTGTGTGTGCGCGTGCGCACGTGTGTGTGTGTGTGTGTGTGTGTGTGTGTGTGTGTTCAGGTAAATGTATGGCCAATAGAGGCCAGAAGAGGGCATCTCCTGGAATTACAGGTGATTGTGAGCCATCTGATGTGGGAACCGGGAACCAAATTTTTGTCCTCTGAAAGAGAAGTATGGCTCTTAACCACTGAGTGTCTAGCTCCACGCGTCCCATTTAAAGCATCCTATTCTGAGATCCCTGTCATCTTGGCTTAATGGGCAGCAGATGATTCCGAGCAGCTCTTTGGTGCTTAAACTGAGGCTCAGTGAATGTAGTCCAGGTAAAGTAGCTCCCACAGACACTGTCTCTGGTTTGGGACAGCCGTATGTCCTCCTGTCTCTGGTTTGGGACAGCCGTATGTTCCCCTCGTTCCTTTATTAGAAGAGTGATCAGAGTCTCTCGATTTCCAAGATGCTTTTTTATTTAAACCAAATATTTTACTATTAATTCCTGATCAGATGAGGAAGCAGGAGGACGGATACTTTTGACGGGGACTTTTCTGTATCCTGGACTCGCTGGGTGAAGTTGGTGCTTGGGTTTACAGGAAGTTTCCTCTATGCAGTTTCATGTGGAAGCATAATTTCTGCCATTCTGTAAGAAGCCCTGTTTGATGATTGTGTCCCTGTGAGAATGGTGGTTTCTAGCAGGCAGGGCTGGACATTTGTTTATGATCTGGAGTTCCTGGGGTAAAGCAGTCGGTGCCTGCTGAAACGCTTAACCCCAGGTTAGGGGACCAGAGATGCAGTGCTGTGATGAAGAATTCAGACATTTCTAGGCCTCCCTGACACATGGCCTGGTTTGAAGAGTTGTAACAATGGTTTTCCAGCTACTGGCTGGTGGGAGGCCCTGGGTGAATTCTGGCTGCTGGTCAGATTTCCAGTTGTGCCCTGGAGTCCGTAGATGGAGTTACGTCCATTTTCATTCCTTGGTTAGAGTCCTTGAGCCAGTCGTCCACCTCATCCTGCTGAAGCCCATTCACTGACGGCTCCTGTCTCAGAAGGGCTGAGCACATTTGCTACAAAGCTTGATTTTCAGCTGAGAAGATGCTCCTTGCATTTGTAGCAACATTTTTCTTCTCAGGAAAGCTTGGAAAACTAAAAAGGAAAAGGCAAAAAGCTAAAGGCTCTGTTACTTAGAAAAATAAGGACACAAGTGGCTTGAATGAATTCAGGGAGTATTTGTCTTTGCCTTCGTTTCAAAACCTGTTTGAGTAAGAGTATTACTTCCGTTCCCGGTCTCTGTGGGAGACTACCTGACAAGAACGACTTGAGAAAGGAGCGGTTTGTTTGGCTCCTAGTTGAAGGGGATACATACAGTCCACGAGGCTGGGAAAGGTTGCAGCAGCAGTGGCTGCGGTGGTGTCGGCAGTGTCACGTGATGCTGTTGGTCCCACCATGGCTGCCATTGAGGGCTCAGGCTGGCAGCTGACTGAGCTAATGTCCTAAAAGCCTGAACCCGATGGCCTATTTCTCCTATCCAGACCTCATCTCTTAAAATTTCACAACCTTTCAAAATCGTGTCAGTAGTTGGGGACCAAGTGTTCAAACACCTGAACTTTTACGGGTGCATTTTATATATAAACCGTGATAGAAAATAAAACTTACCTGGAGCTTGCACTGAAAAAAAAAAAAACACTAAAAGTGGAGTCGCTGTGTAGGCGAGGAGAGAGGGACTGGGGAGATGCGGTCATCAGGAGTCCGTTGTGACTCTTGAGCTGCTTCTCTTGGGAGCAGTGTGGAACAGAGCATGTGATGGAAGTGAAAGTCATCCGAAGGCTCAGTCTTGGTTGCCTGCTGATGGCATTTTGGGAGTGGTGGGAGCTCTAGACGGTGGGGCACAGTTTGAAGACAGAGGTCTCAGACACTTGGCCTTGAGGAACCCTATGCCCCAGTCCTTTGCTCTCTGCTTTTGCTCCACTGTGAGGAAAACCACTTTGCTCCAGCTTCACTCCCAGCCCTGGTTCTGCCTCCCCATAAAGGCGTGCAGAAGCAGTGGAGCCAATTCCCCGGGACCTCCAGGAACCTCTGAGATGCTGGGAATTAACACAGCCTTGCGAATGCTAGACAAATAGTTTACTAACTGAGCTACCCCTCCGACCTAGGATGTGCTTCTGACTGATACATCCGAACAGGAAGGAAGCCACACTTACCACTGTGGTATGTATGCTCTGCCAGCAAGGGATTATTCTTAAAGTGTGGTAACCACTTAATCCCCAACCAGATATTTAAATTATTTTTTACTTAAAAGGAGTACTTATACACCTTGTATGTTATAACATGTACAATTATTTCAAAGGAAATAAGCATATATATTCTTAATGTTTTGCCTTTGCCTTAGTAATTGGAAATAATTTATGAGGAATATTTTGTTGACTATACTTTGTTTAGAAAAGGAAATGAGAAACCTGGGGAAGCCCATTGCACTTCTTTTTAAAAAAAATTTTTAAATTATTTTATTTATTTATATTCCAGTCGTTGTCCCCCTCAGTACCCCTCTTCCACAGTTCTTTATCCCGTTCCTCCTCCCCCTTGCCTCTGAGAGGGTGCTCAACCTCACGCCAGGTCTCTCCCTTCTCTGGGGCCTCAAGGATCCCCAGGATTAAGTGCATTTTCTTCCACTGAGGCCTGACCAGCAGACCTCTGCTATATATGTGCCAGGGGCCTTGGACCAGCCTGTATACTCTCCTGATTGGTGGCTCAGTCTCTGGGAGTTCCCTGGGGTCTGGGTTAGTTGAGATTGCAGGTCTTCCTATGGGGTCACCCTCCCCTTCAGCTTCTTCCAACCTTCCCCTAATTCAACTATAAGAGTCCCCTACTTCTGTCCAATGGTTGGATGTAAGTATCCACATCTGTCTCAGTCAGCTGCTGGTAGGACCTCTCTGAGGACAGCCATGCTAGGCTCCCTTCTGTAAACACAACATAGCATAGCAGTGTCAGGTCTTGGTACTTCCCCTTCTATACACCCCCCCACCCCCCAATCCCCGCCATCATACCACCCCCACCCCCCACCCCACCCCCGTCAGGAGATGCATCCCAAGTTGGGCCAGTCATTGGACTTCCTTTCCTTCAGCTTCTTCTCCCGCAGCACTTCCTTTTCTGCTCCTGTTGTTGAGTGCCAGGAGCTAGAGGCACACACACATATATAAGTAATGTGACACTTTCTGTACTTGAAGTTCTTTGGGGAAGTGATGCAGCCCAGAAGCCTCGGTCACTGTGAGGACTTACTGTGACTTTGATATGGGCAGAGAATGCTCCTTTGGAGGCGTGTGCTTGGATTCACTTGTACAAATGAGCATTTGCCACTTAACCACCGTGAGACCCGACAGGCTTCCAAGGCTCAGGCTCCTCTGTAGAGTGATGTGAGCAAGGACACACCGACAGGCTTCCAAGGCTCAGGCTCCTCTGTAGAGTGGTGTGAGCAAGGACACACTGCACTCAAAGAGTTAGCTGCTAAGTTTTCAACTGAAAAGGATTCCACAAATGTGTTACCTGACGTTGTATCGAGAGCCTAGTTAACAGTCCTCCACCTGACACATTTTGGTGCTGGATTAAGCCTGGGGCTTCTTCCATGGTGCACAGAGCCACACCCTCTGTTCCCACTGAAATTTGATTTAAAAAACTTATTATCTGTTCATTTTATTTTATTAGCAAGGTGGAGTCTCACTAAATAGTCTGTTCTGGGTCCTCTAACTTGTAATCCTCCTGCCTCAGTTGCCTAATGGTCCAATTATAAGTATGCACCCTATACCTTATATCAATATTTTATTATCAGACTTAAAGGATATGTAGATCCCACTGAAGACTTTTTTCAACAAATACATTTTAGTGAACTTGTTGGTAAACATTTAATTACAAAACCTTTTGAGGCCCAGAAAGATGGCTCAGCAGGTAAGGAAGGGTGCTTTGCTGATGGCCTGAGGTGGATCACCAGAACCTACATGGTGGAAGGATAGAGCCAACTCTTGAAAGTTGTCCTCTGACTTTCACAAGAGTCCTATGGCATGCTTACATGCATGTGCACACACACAATAAACAAATGTAATATGAATTATTAATGAAAAAAATTGAGACAAATTTTGTGTTGTCAAGGCTAAGCTTCACTCCAGTATGCTGCAGAGTCAAGAGACCCACCTTTGTCAGCCTCCTTAGTAACTGTAATTACAGACACGTGCCACTGTGTGTGTGTGTGTGTGTGTGTGTGTGTATTTATGCATGCAGCATGCATGCATTTCAGGTATACACAATTAAATTTTCAGAAGACGTAGCAGGATTTTTTGATTTTAAATTTTATATGTACTTTAGGTTAAATCATGAAGTCACAATGATGCTAGCTGGGAAGAAATGTTGACTGTAAAGGGACACCAGAAGTGCCTGATGACACAGCCCAAAGTGTCTGTGGTGGATGTGGGGATGGCCTCACATTAAACTGAGTTTCCCCATTTATTTCTGTGATTTCATTTTTCCTTGGGAGATCGAGGACCCTTTGGCATGTCTTGAGTTTTCCAAATCTTCCTTTGCACACATGACCAGGCCTCTTTCCCCAGTTCTGAGGACCCTCAGTAAGTGGCTTCCATCCCCGTGTTTTCCATGCTGATTCTTGGGATTCTCAGGTGGATCCTTCTCTGTGTCAGAGGCTTGGTTAGGCTTGTTTCCTTTTTAGTGGAGCATTGAGGTCAAGGGGACTCTATGGGCAGTGCTCGGGAGTGGTTTTAAGCTGAAGGATTTGGTCTGAAAAGTTCAGGCTTTCAGTCTTTGTTCTTGGAGGGAGGGACTTTGCCTTCTGCCAGCATCCTTCCCAGGCAGCCTTTTTTCTGAGCACATTCTCACTCTAGCTGAGTGCCCTGGAGGGTCCAGTGTTTTTGTCTGCTAAGCCACCTCATTGGCCCTGCCTGGTGAGACCTGTGAGATGTATTGAAGGCAATAACCCCAGAGCTTAACAGTTTGATTTGGAGCACCTATTAGGCACCGGCAGTGTCTCATTTATTTATTGTATGTGCGCTTTTGAGACAGGTCTCCTTTATCCCAGGCTGGTGACAAACTCACGTGAAGTAAACGCTGGCCTTGAACTTGTGACGCTTCTGCATCTACTTCCGAGCGCTGGGATTACAGGCCTGTGTGCCCACACCTGGCTGCACCACTGTTTCAGTTAATCCTACAGTAACTCTGTGAATTTGGCTTTACTCTCTTAAATTCTACCAATGAAAACATAGCCGAGGGTTTAATTACTTTGTCTGAGTTGCCATCCCCAAAGACGAGTAATAACCCTTAAACTTTTCTAAGATTTGTTGTACACTGAGGGCCAGGCAAATCATTTTATTTAACCATCACTTTGATCCTTGGAGGCAACTTTGAGTGTTATTTTCATTTCTTGGAATAGGGCAGAGGGAGGGAGCCACTAAAACACTTGGTCAGACTACAAACACATTACTGTACATGTCGAGGAAGACATGAGAACTATGGATTGAGGAATAGAATTTGTCATGAATATCTCACTTGGGCCATTTGGATTTGCCTTTTTTTTTTTGTCTGAGATATAGTCTTGGCCTGAAGCTTAGGCTGATTTTGAACTCATAACCTTCCTGTTGTAGCCTCCCAAGTGTTGGGATTGCAAGCATGTACCACCTAGTTTACCTCCAGTCATTATTTGAAGCACATCTCATGTTAATGCCTAGGGCAAATGTAACAAGTGCGTTCATCTACACAGACACAAGTCTGTGGAGGAGGAGATTTTCTCTTGCTGGTCTGATGCAAAGAGGAGGTAGACAACAGGTGTCATTCTCAAGAAGGAATAGCCAGCTACTCCACAGCTAGTGAGAGTCACTGTGACCTGAGCCTTCCTGGGGGGAGCCCCTGCCTGGGGGGAGCCCCTGCCTGAGAAGAGCATGCAGCTACCCAGCTCTTTGGTGAATCTGGCCTCCAACGATTTTGTCTGATGATGGGTAGAGAGTGAGAATCTGTACAGTAAGTTTGTCACAGAGGAGAGGCCACACTTATTTTCCTCTGGACCCCTGTAGATGAATGGGGTACCTGGTGGGAAGAAACAACTTAGAAAAGGCACCTCTCTAAATAAAGGCCTAAGAGCCCCTTTCTATTAGGAAGGACCAAATTGAATCCCAGAACTGAATGATGTGGTATTCTGTTTAAATTCACATGGCTTAAAGAACTAGAAAGATAGAATTAATACTAAGACCAGAAGGAAGACACTTCTTAAACCAAAGGAAGTCAATTATACATGGGGTTTAGGAAAGCATTCTCTATAATTTAGACAAGTAGAGAGTTTTTCTGTTTGTAATTTAAAAAGGGTGTCCCTCGGAGAGCCCAAAGGGTCACACGAATTAGAATAATTTAAAGAGCCTCATAGGACACTTTTTCCAAGTTGAAGAGTATGATAATGTATTTGTTTAATGCACAGCAGGTCATGGCCTGAGGTTTTCAGAAAGAACATTTCTGTATGTTTTACTTTGAGATTCAAATGTTGAACAGAAATAGTAAAGTAATCCTTAAAAGCTGTAATTCACACAGCCACTTGAGTATTGAGGCTAGCCTGGTCTCCCAGCAAAAACATGATTAAGGGGACTGGGAAATGAGTCAGAACACTTTGGCCATTTTTTTCATGTATATATCTGTGATATGTGCTTGTATAATGTGTGCAAATGTGTGTGGACGCATAGGTGTGTGCATGCACATGTGCACACGGGTGTGGAGGCCCGAGGCTGTTTCTGAGTGTCTTTCTTGATTACCTGCTACCTTGTATACTGAGGCTTGGTGCCTCACTCAGATCTAGAGTTCATCAGTCCGGCCTGTCAACTCACCCAGCTTGCTTCAGTAGTCTCCAGTCGGCCTGATGAACACTGGGGTTACAGGTTGAATTCTGGGTATCTGAACTCTGCTTGTCACACTTGTGAGGTGAACACTTTGCCCACTGAGCCATCCCCCGAGCCCCGTTGTGGACATCTTTTCAAGATTATTTTGTTCAAATGTCATCAGAATTTTTGTGCTGTTTTTTTGTTTGTTTGTTTTGTCAAATTGACACAAACTAGGGGCATCTAGGAAGATGGAATTTCAATTAAAAAAATGTTTCATCAGATTGACCTGTAGGCAAGTCTGAGGGGGCATTTTCCTCATTAATAATTGATGTGGGAGAGTCCAGCACACTGTGGGTAGTGCCAGTCCTAGTCTGGTGGTCCTGGGTTGTATAAGAAAGCCAGCTAAGCAGGCCATGGAGAGCAAGCCAGCAAGCAGCATTCCTCCATCCTCTCTGGATCAGTTCCTTCCTCCAGGATTCTGCCCTGATGACCCTCAGTGATGGACTATAAGCTGTAACATGACACATGCCCCTCCTCCCAGTTTCTTTTGGTCATGGTGTTTGTTTATCAGGGCAATAGAGTGCAAACTAAGACAGTTTTCTTGCAGTGTGTCTCAGAGCATTTTAAATACTCTAGTTAGCTGGGCAAAGTGATAACAGGTTTGACCCTAGCATTCAGGAGGCAGAGACCATCTGATCAGTATTAGTCAGAAGCCACCTGGTCTACACAGTGAGACCGTGTTTAAGTAATTAAATAAATAATATATATATATATAGATAGATAGATAGATAAATAGATACTCCAAGAACATCTGTGAAGTGCTTGCATTACTTTATTAGAACCACAAAATAAGGTATGTTTCAAAATGTTTCAAATTCATAATAAGAAATATTATAATAAATAGAAAATAAATAAATATAAATAGGCTCATATACTTTCATGAGTATAAAATATAACAATAAATATTTTAAATAAGGGGTGACTGAGTGTTTTCAAAAACACTTTGGCACAAAAATAATAGCTTATCAGTTCTTGCTCTTCTGCTGACACTTTAAGGGAGGACATATTCTCCCCTTAACAATATTTTGATAAAAACTTACAAACAACTTGTATAGTAATTGTGAGAGACATGCTGGAGAGGACCATGCTGAGGTAGCTGTGCCACCTTTGAGGAATGTGACAGGAGAAGAGATTCCTGTGGAAGCTGAAGGTCAACCAGACCAAGAACTCCTGATTCTTAACCCGCCTCTTACTAACCTATTTTTGGGAGGAGGGCGCTGTGGGGGAGGGCTCTGAGCCTTTCAGGAGGAGCTCAGATAGCTCATCACCCTGTTGATAGTCATGACTCGAGTGCTGAAGGCGTGGAGGAGAATGCAGAGTTTCATTTTCACCCTGTAAGGATCTGCTTCTCCCACGGCAGGTTTCTGGAGCAGAGTCTCCCCGTTGTGATTCAGAGACTACAAAGAAAAGCCAAGCATAGCATACATACAATTTAAAAATTAAAACATTTGTCTGCAAAACAGTGGATACAGTCAATGCACAGTCCGGGGCCTGCAACCTAGTCCCTAGTTACATCTACTCCTGCTGTGTTCCCGCAGGAAAAGAGGGAAGAAATTCTCATTTGTGAGCACACACCTAGGTCTTTAATGATCTCTGACAAGACCCCTAAACTGCCCAGAAAAAAAATCATCATTAGGGCTGGTCTCTCAGAAGGTATGAGTCTATGAGGTGGCATCTGCAACAATTTCTAATTACTTTTTATAAGTTGTGTTAAGGAGCCCTGTTCTTTTAGAAGAGGGAGCTGGGGGTGGGGGCTGGTCTATGGATTAGAGTTCACTATCAGAAACAGAATTACTTCTGATAGAAATGCTATTTGTGTTAGGTAAACAAGCCAGTACTGTGTTTCCCAATCCTTTGATTTCATAACATAGAATAAGAACGTATGTTTCTATGATGTTTAAGATTTTTGCTTGCTCCTCACAAAATCTTGAGAGAGGGAGAGAGAGAGAGTGTGTGTGTGTTTCAAGTCATCCTATTTTACAATATGTCAACACAGTTGACTGGTCTCTGGTAGACCTCTTTCTATTACCCAAATCACCAGACTTCTGGGCTTGTACATGCAATATCCATTACAAATCTCTGCATGGTAAGATGTTTGACACCTGTGTAAATTTCACTGTCTTTCAGATAAGTCATCTGGCAATATATAATGTCCTGGGTGGTTATATGTTAACTCGACACAAGCTAGAGTCATTTTGGGAGAGGGAACATCAATTGAGGAAAACACCTCCAGCCAGATCGGCCAGTGAGTAAACCTATGGTAATTTTCTTGATTGATGGTTGCTGTGGGAGGGCCCAATTCACCCTGGCCTGGCAGTCATGGGTGCTATACAAGGCAAGCTGAGCAAGCCTTGTGGAACACTCTAGTCACAGGGTTCCTCAATAGCGTCAGCTTCTGCCTTCATTTTCCTAGATGATAGATTCACTACACTCTATACAATGAAATAAACCCTTTCTTCCCTAATTTGCTTTTGGCCATGATGTTTTATCAAAGAAATAGAACCCTTAACCCAAGCAGTATGTATGAAATGGAAAACAATTGCTTTTCAGACAGTGAGCTCTGAACATACTTCATCCCATGCCTTAGCTGCCGAGACGCTCATCTCTCTGTGTGCACATTTCTGTACTTTGTGCTACCATTGTCCCCACAGATGCCTGACACTGCATTTCCCTAGTGATCTTTGAATATGTGTGCAGCCCCTAGAGTGTCCACCCTGTACATTTTTAAAAGGACGCGTGTATGTTTCCGTGTATTATACCTGTGCCTACACAGTGCAGAAGCCAGAGATCATGTGACTCTCCATCTTAGTCCTTTGAGGCAGAGTCTCTCCCTGAACCTGGAGGTTTCATGGCTAAACTTTCAGCAAGAAAGTCCCCGTGTTCCTCCTGTCTCCACTCTTTGGAGTTAAAGAGCAGTTCAAGACCACACCCTGTTTGAAACATAAGAGCCCCAGGCCAAACTCAAGTTCCCACGGTTGCATGGCAAGTGCTCTTAATCACTGGACTGTTTTTCCAGTCCTAATCTTGAACCTTTAAGAGAAGAACGTATTAAAAAAAACAAACTTTTGTAGAGGATGCTTAGTTCAGCCTCTTACGCTTCGGTTTCGACCTCTATATAGACCTTATTTGCTTGTTGTGGGGATGGTGTGAGAAAAAGTGAAACGAGCCTGATCTGTATCATGAGGCCGACAAGCAGAAGGCTGCTTGCATTTGCCCTTACTGTAGAGGGCCCCCTCAAGGCTGTCTTAGCAAATGTAACCTTGCAAGGCCTTTCACGGGTCGGGGATGGAGGAGGGAGGGGACGCTTGGGTCTCTCCCAACCCAAGATGTGCTGATTTTATTATATCTAATAAAGGACCTCTCTTCAACATGAAAAAAGCAACCCTTGCTGATAGGAGGAAGCCTTACCCGCACCAGCTCATCAATAGCAATCAGCATGTTTTTGTCCAGTACTATCTGCTGATGATTCTGATTCTGAAGTGCTGCATTTATGGCCTGGAACTCGGACTGGTACATCTTCAAGTCCTCATAGATGCTACCAAGGCACAGGGTCTAGAGGGCAGGACAAAATGGGGAAGGAACCATTGAGATAGGCTGGAGCTAAAGGCCCTGCTGCATTTCAGAAAAGAGATGTGGCTTACCATCATCAAAGAAGTCTTTTGTGGGGGCAGGCAGCTCCCTCTCTAGAGGAAAGAATGATCAGGCATTAGTGTTATGACTCCATCGTGAGGAAGGAACCTTTCGGTTGCTTACTTACTATTATGGAAGAAGTCTCTCTAGTGGCCAGGCAACTCTTGTTCTAGAAGAAAATCATAAACCAAGGATGATATCATCATCATCATCATCATCATCATCATCATCATCTGTTTCTATTGTAGCCCTGGCTGTCCTGGAACTTACTCTGTGGACCAGGCTGGCCTCGAACTCACAGAGGTCCATCTGCCCCTGCCTTTCAAGAGCTGAGATTAAAAGCATACACCACCACCACCACCTCCCAAGCCGTTTATTCTTAATATAAATTTCTCTGATTTTTTCCCTCAAACTAACTTTTCATTACAGTAAGAAGCATAAGAAACTTCACCATCATAACTGCTTGTGTGTGGATATGTATTCCTGTGTGCAGGTGTGTGCACGTGTGGGAACCAGAGGATGATCTCTCTCAATCGCTTCTCCTGACAGGCTCTCTCACTGGACCTGCAGCTCGTTGACTCAGCTAGAGTAGCTGGCCCAGGTATCCTCCTGTCTCTTCCTATCCCTGAACTGAGGCTGCCCACGAAACCATCACACCCAGATTTCACATGGGTGCTGGGGATCCAAATTTAGGTTGTCAGGCAAGTGGAGTGAACACTTCACTAACTGAGATTCACCTGCCACCCCCTTCCCTTTTAAAGATGAACTCTTGTTGTGTATCTCTGGCCTGGCTGGAACTCACTATGCATACCAGGCTGGCCTCTAACTTAACAGAAGCCAGCCTTTCACTATCCACTAAGTGCTGGAACTAAAAGAGTATACCACCACACCCAGCTCACAGTTATTGAGTATATCCTTCAGCTTGTAGAAGTATTTGTATAGTTGTGACTCCCCCCATCCCCCCAAAAATCTCATGTTTGATAGCTACAAGTGAATGTCTGGGGACAGCTGAGGTTGGCTGCACAGCTCTTAGTCTTGTTTTGGGGGGAGTCCTCCATACCTTGTGCAGTTCCAGTGGTAAACAGGCCTCCCGTGTGCTGGTTTTGTCCCTTGTGATGTCTTCATGATCGATGTCTTCAGCAGTGCAGGAATAGTGTTTCAGTTTTTCTCTGGCCTGGGAAAACCATAAGGGGACACTGAGGTGATACTCTTACCTAGCTAGCTGGCTCCCTCTGAGACCGCCACCCCAGCAGAACAGCAGAGCCTAGAGTGGCCACTCTGAACCATGTCTCTTTGGCCTGCAGGAAACTCAGGCTCTTCATAAGATGAGAAGAAACCGACCTCCCACATGCTCTCCCTACTCTTCCTCCCGCTTTGCTTAGGCTGTCTACCAGCAGGATATTTTTTCCACCATGTGAACACTGGGGTGGTTGCAACAGGCTGTGCTAATCAGCATCAGCGCCACACTGTGCTGCTTGCTTCTGGTGAATCCTGTTGTGTTTCCTTTTTGCCAAGCAGCTGTGCCCTATGAATCTCTTTTTTTCAAGTATAACTTCTAAAGGGGAAACAGTTAAAGTCACAGCTTGAAGGCTGTAACAAACTTGCAAGCCCTAAATACCAGTTGAGCTTTAATTTACATACACGAAGGCTGTCTCTTACTCCCTGCAGTGCTGGAAAGCACCACAGAACAGAATTACACAACATATTCAGAAGTCAACAGCTCTCTGACTGAAGGTTGGGATAACTTTTCCATTCAACTATGGTACTGGGGTGTGACAAAGAACACACAGCGATGGATGTGCCTTCCTGGATTCCGAGTTCAACTAGAGCGCAACAGGGACCCAAACTAAGCCAAGGTTGAATTCTATTGTGCCTTGAAGCCCAGCACTGATGTTTGGCAGTAGAGGAGTGAGGAGCATCTAGTTAACTTTGAACACCTGATCCTCTCCATACCAAACCTCACCTTAGGAAACAGTCTCTCCTTTTCTGCAGGAATTCCTTAGGTAAACTCCCTTAAGGTTTTTCCTTAATTTTAAGGTTTCATGACTACACATGTTCTACCTGCATGTATGTCTGTGTATCATGTGCTCAGTGCCCAAAGAGGCCAGAAAATGACAGATTCCCTATGACCAGAGTTATGGATGGTTGTGAGCCACCATGTGGGTACGGCAAACTCTGGACCTCTGGAAGAGCAGCCAGCTCTGGAAGAGCAGGTCCATCTCTCCTGCCTGAGAGCCCCACTTAATTATGTTTGGGCTTTGAGAAACAACCAGCTGCACATTATGCAAGATTAGAAGGAAAGAAAGGAATTCACCGAGACCTTGTGGAGGGGACTTTATCTTGGGATAGCCATGCAACAATGAGCTAGAAGATCCTCAAGAAAGCTTTAAAAACCACAACAGAAAGACAGGAGTTTCCCTCCTTTCCTCCTTTGTTCCTGTGTGCAGTGCATGCATGCCCTGCTGGGGATAGAACACGGGTACTCATTCATAATTAAGCCAAATTCTGCCCCAGCAGCTGCAGAATATCTCAAACACATTAGCATTTTGCTTTAGCTTTGTCACAAAATCAAGAGGAAACCGTGGCAATTTTACAACAGAAAAGGCTATTTTGCATTCAAATATAAAACCTGAGAAAAATGAATGGAGCTATGAATAAAACTGGATCACACTTGCCCCAGAAAGATGGAGGCTGGACATGATATCTGATGTCTGAGTCCTCCCTGAGATGTGTCCATCATCCGAGGAACTGCATCATTGTGCTGGACACTGGTGAGCAGCTGGAGAGACAATCTAATCCATCCCTATGGCTTGTGAAGCACAGACTGTGTACCTAGTGACTGTCCCTGTACCACCTGCTGTGAATCAGAAGCGGGGGGGGGGGGGGGGGACACCCGACATGATGCCATACAGGCAGGCAGGCTGGGAGGGACATTGTAAGTACCCACTTTCTTCTGTATAAACACAGCCCAAACCAATGCCGTTATAATTTATTACCATTCTTCCTTTCTCTGGAGACACAGTTTCCTTTAGATTATATTTAGAAGTCTTGAAAAGTTTCCTCTACCGTTCTTGCCAGCTACCCATGAACTACAGCTTCCCAGCAGATACCAGATAGGTTAGAAGTCATTTCAACAGCTGAGCTTGAAAGCCAGACAGACGGACAGGATTAACTCACCGTCTTCACCATGTCATCCGCAGTCTTCAGCAGGTTTTGGGACTGGCTAAGACACTTGGCAGGTCCAGAGACAGGTATGACCCTGGCCAAACTGAGGTGGTTTAGGAGGACAAGGGTAGCCAAAAGGAGGAGGTCTGGAAGGGAAATGAGTGGTAGGTGGAGCTTGTCAACCTGGTTTTGACCTGCCTCTTTCTTCAGCCATTCTGGATTCATTCATTCAGCAATTTTTACCATCTATTTCTTCTGGGTACTGACCTCCCTCCACCCATGATTTAACTCCTTCTTCAGGGATGACAGATGAAGGAGCAAGACCTCCCAGATCTTGTTTAGGGACTGGCTGAGACCTACATTTTCCTTACTCTAGTTTCAAGACCCGGCTTTAGTTTTCTTCCGTGAAATGAGCATAGCGGTAGCGCCCCGGGTTGCTCTATAATGAGGAGAGCATGCCAGGTGCAGCGCAATCTAGCACGACCTTCCTTCCTCTCCTCCTTCCCTTGGCCTGCAATTGCTGGCCACCCGTTAATCTCCCTTAGTGGGTCCAGGGCTCCTGTCTCCTCTTTCCTGGGCCTTCTTCTCTGATAAGGTCACCCAGGTTCCCGGCCCTCAGCTACTTACAGCGTGATTGACACATGCTGGACCGGCACTGAGAGGAGCAGCTGGATGCCGAGGGTGAGGCGGTTGGAACACTGACCCTGGGGGACACATTTTTATAATTGTCTGGATAGCCGGCAGGACTTTCCCAGGACTGTGTCTCTTGCTTTCTCTCTCTGTCTCTACATCAGCTTCAAGGACAAGTGCGTTGATCGCCCCCAAGGCGGGTGGCGCTTTCGAATTAACTCTCGGAGTGCCCGTCTGAAGAGATTCGGGACCGTCCCACCGCCCAATGCACTCAGAGCGAAAGCAAAACTGGCCTGTGAGTTGCCGCTCTTGTCCTGGGACAGGTCTGTCCCGCCCCACTACCCCCTAGCCGTAGCATGCTGTCCAGCGCCCCCTCCAAAGAAGCACAAGCCACCCACTTGTTTCTCCATCGTGGACACTGAGTCTGACTCAATGGGTTTTGCGAATGTGTCCTGCCTTGAACGTAAAACGGAACAAAACCCGCATGGTGGCTATATATCGCTTAAAACTCGGTTCTAGCAATTTTGTTTTAGTGTGACGACTGCACAGCATCTTGGGAGAAAAAGGCCCAGAGAGCAAGGCCTTTACTCTGCAGGCAGCAAAGACTCCTGCGAGCCTCCGGATCTGCAAGAAGGCATTACCTGGCTGCCAGTGGGATGCATTCTGAGCTAGTTCTGGGAATGGGAATCAACACAGTAGGGAGGCAGAGAGGAGATGGGAACAGAGAGTGCTGCAACGTGTGATACTGGTGGGGATGTATTTGATCATTGCTGAGAGATTTTGGACAACATCCTTAGCCTTTCTGAAGTTTTAGCATAGAGATATCCTTGGATGTGCATGTTGGAAAGATCCCTTCAGCAACAATGTCGAAGCTGGATACAACGGTCCAACTCAGATCCAAGGGAGTGGATGGCAGGATATGGCCAACCCATGGTTCCATTCGAGATGGAGAACAGAGGAGAGCTGAAGGGATTGCTAATGGGGCAACAGGCTAAGGCTTGATAACTCCCCAGGCTGAACAAGCATAGTCCCAGCTCCTGCAGCAAAAGTGTGAGAATTTGAAGCTTTCTATGACAAGTTGTATTTTGAAGGTTTGGGGTAGGAGGTTCCTTGGAACTTTACTTCTTTCTACCCCAAGACAGCCTTACTGAATGTGCAGAGAGAGGGAGCCCCGCTTGGTCATTAGCTTAGAGCCAGCCATGTGTCTAGCTTCCTCCAGATTCATCCAGCTGTCAGAGCCCACCTCTGTTGAGGTAACCATCTCCATAGTAATAAGCCTTTGGGAGCACAGGACAGAAGGGCGCATGCTTCTTCCTTCTGAAGTCCACTGAAGCCTAGACCGGGAGATCAGTGAACACTCGGCAGGGTGGGTCTCTGCTGAAAAGGGTATAGCAAGGCTAATAAGAAGGATGCCATAGCAGCTCTGATCTGTAAGGTCCCTGAGGCTGTGCACAGGGGACAAGGGACAATCGGTGATTAGAATCACTAATGTCAAAAAAGTTTATGTAGAGTTGTGCTTGTGCCCAGGAGGTTAAGATTAAGCTCATTATAAGACTGTGCCTTTCCTAGAGGGCACACCTCTTATGGAAAAATAGTTCCTGCCATCCAAATGAGCCCAGAGCCTGTTCAGTGTGCATTTTTGGCCACTAGATACAGTTCCTGACCCATGCTTCTTAAATACAACTTTTAAAAAATTCTTGTAGAATTTGCACATGCATACAATGTATTTTGATCATATTTGTCCCTCAGGCCTTCAGTAATGATCCTTCACTCTCTTCTAACTGTCGTGTCCTAACTTAGTTAAAGGAAAACCCACTGAGTTTAATTTGTGTTCTCTCTACACTCAAATCAGGAGCAGACTCAACTAACCTGGGGCCACACACCTCCTCCCACCAAAAGCCTGAATATCCCTCATGAAGAAGTCATCAAATATCATAGTCCCTCAGCTGGGGTGGGGGTTCATGAACTCTTTCATGCTCTGTGTTGGAATTGTGCTTGGGTGAGCCTGCAAACGTGTTGTGCAGACAACCACAGCTTCCATGGGTTGGTGAGTGCAGTGTTACTGTATTGTCCAGAAAAACACTGTTTCTCCTCAGTCTTCCCTGACCTCTGCTCTTTACACTTTTTTCCACACCCTCTCCCTCATGGTCCATAAACCTTGCAGTGAAGGCTGTGATACAGATGCCTCATTCCTGGGTGAGCACTCCACAGGTGAGCACTCCACAGGTGAGCACTTCATAGGTGAGCACTCCACGGGTGAGCACTCCATAGGTGAACACTCCACAGGTGGGCACTTCATGGGTGAGCACTCCATAGGCGAACACTCCATGGGCGAGCATGAACACTCAATGGGTACTTATTCTCTGTATATATTTGTCAGATACTTTCTGGTGTTTTTGCTTTCTTCTGTAATGTTACTTTTCTTTAAGTTTTTTTTTTGCTTATTAATACTAATAGACAGTATTTAGTACAGTATTAGAGATAGAGGTCAATGCTATAAAGAAAGAAAATCAAATGAGAGATTTTAATGCTTTAAGACAAGACCATTAATTTAACATAATTTGGTAGAAGCTGAGCAAGTGAGTGGTACAGGCCTGTAATTCTAGCTATGTTTGAGAATGAGACATGAAGTTCAAGGCCTGCCTGGCTCCAGGGGGCCAGGCCATCCTGAGCAATGAAATGAGAGCTTGTCTTAAAACTAGAAATATTATATTAAAGAGGGCTGGTGATATATCTCAGTGGCAAGGACTATTTTCAAGTGTTCAGAGGATTACTTATGACAGCCATAGTTTCAGTTTTGAGTGGGTGAATTTATTAAGTTTAAAGCAAGTGAAAGTTAAACAAACAAATAAATAAATAAATATCAAGTGGCAGTAGAAACAGGAAGAAGATAGGAATACATCATCGACTCAGGAATTTATAACATTCAGTAGGGATGACTGAAGTAACCTGGCCAAGAAAGCAGGGCCTGGAGTTCCAGGTTGAGCTTTCTCTCCAGGAATCTATAGCTTGATTAAATCAGCTTTGGAAAGTTCTTAGCTGTGAATTAGCTCTTCAAATAATACCTATAGTTTCCAACTTGATCTCATTTCAGGTTTCCATCGACAACTTCCTAGGATTCCAATCGGACATATAGACAACTTCTTGAAACCTTCTACATGTTTGATGATGCTTTTTGGAATTTCCTCCCCCTTTCTAAGAACTGGGGTCAGGTATTTCCATCTGCCTGTTTTCTACCAGTTCACTGTTCTAGGTCACTCATGTTTCCTTCACTTATGTCTCACCAACAGCTAGGTTCTTTTATTGAAGGTTGACTTTAGTTACTGGCTGGTTGTTGTTATTGTTGTTTTGTTTCCCTTTTCCTTCTTCTCCTTCTCCTTCTCCTTCTCCTTCTCCTTCTCCTTCTCCTTCTCCTTCTCCTTCTCCTTCTCCTTCTCCTTCTCCTTCTCCTTCTCCTTCT
>NW_021604597.1:17070625-17070994 GCF_004785775.1 Grammomys surdaster | reverse complement strand
CTTCTCCTTCTCCTTCTCCTTCTCCTTCTCCTTCTCCTTCTCCTTCTTCTTCTTCTTCTTCTTCTTCTTCTTCTTCTTCTTCTTCTTCTTCTTTCTTTACTAGAATTTCTACTTGGCTTTTAAAACTATATAGGCTTTAGGTCCTTGAGGCAGTCCCCCACCCTGTCATCCATTCTCCTTACCATGTTGACAGTCATTATGTTCTGAGTCTGGTCATTCCAATGTCTGGATTACTTGTGTATGAATTGAATGTCCATTTCACTCTTGACCTTGTCTCTCCATGGCTGGTAATTTTGTATTGAGTGGTAGACATTACACACATACACACACACACACACACACACACACACACACACACACACACACACA
>NW_021604597.1:17035065-17070615 GCF_004785775.1 Grammomys surdaster | reverse complement strand
ACACACACACACACACACACACACACACACACACACACACACACACACACAGAGTTGTGTTCAGGGGTGTCCACAGTCAGACCAAAACCAGAAGCCCCTGAATCCATCAGGGATCAAGCTGGCTTGATGTTTCATTTCTCAAAGCTAGTCTTTATATATTTGTATTTATTACTAGAGTGAGGCTTCCTGAGTTGCTACTGAAAATACAAGGTGCTTCCCAAGGCTTCTCTGCTCCGGTGGGTGTTTATCTGTTCATCTCTACAGGACCACGATTCCGATTACCTTTGCATAGCTTCTCGGGCAGTTTTTTGTTCTGTCTGTCTAACCCCTGCCCTGCTTTGCTTGCTAATGAGGAAGGACACAGGAGCAAAGACCAGCTCTGTCTTTACACGAATCTCTGTTTTACTTTCCCCCTTCAGGGTTAACTTAGTATATCTGAATTTCAATTTTTTTTTCATTGAGCCTCCCCAGGCCTGACACTCTTTCCTGCTAACAGCCCAGTGTCTCAGCTTCCGATTCATACCCACTGTGCTTAAGAATTGGCAAGCGCCTGAGTAGAGAGTGCCAACAGTCAGGGCTTTTCCAGGGACTTCTCCATCTTTCAAAGATCTTGGCTTCTCAAGGCCCTGGCTTCACAGACAGCTCATTAATACATTTGGAATAGAAGAAATGTTAAAAAGAAAAAAAAAGAAAAAGAGAAAAGGTTCTTCTAGCTGTTTTATGGAATAGTCCCCCTACAATCTGAAAACAGAAGTGTCTGGGGAAGATGTGTGGGGATGGGCCCCAGGACTTTGCAGGCCTTCTCCCACTGAGACACTCTCCCAGCCTGTGCAAATAGAAGTGAGTTTGAATGTGGAATGTGATCAAAGTTCCAAAACTGAAGCTTTAACTGTGTTCTTTTTTTAAAAAAATACTCTACCATTCCCAATATTCTCGGCCGAGATGAGCTCTGATAGATGGAAATAATAACGTACTGTAAGCTGATACTCTTATTATTATCCCTGAGGTGATTAGTCTTAATTGTCTGCCCGATTAGATTAAGAAATGACTAGGGGGTTAGTGCAGCCCATCTTTGAATATGTCTGTAATGATGTTTCAGAGACAACTGGACCATGGATTAATCAATGGATCGATCCCTTGTTGAATGCATGATGTGATAGCATTATTGAGAGGTGGCAAAGGGGAGAAAGCACTAAGTCAGAGGAAGTATGTCATTGGCAGTGGGGGTTGGGGTGGTCTGGAGGATGCTTGGGGTTATATGTCATCTGGCTCTTTTTTTTTTAAATTTCTGTATTTTTTTAAACTTCCTGTCTGCCAACAAATTAAGATGTTTCTCAGTCACCTAATCCCGTCACCATGGTATCCTGCCTGACAGAAACAGAGCCACTGACCATGGACTGAGTGGTCCACAACCATGAGCCAAAGTAAAATCTTTTTTCCTTAAATCTATTCTGTCTGATATTTGGTCACAGTTTTACAAAAGTTAACTGATACAATTCTCATTTTTACAAACCAGGAAACCAAGGCACAGGGTGTCATCTTAGCCAGTGTGAGCAGCAGCCGCTGAGGTTTGAATCTATGTGGGGAAATCTTCCTTTTCACACCCGAAGTTCTGTACGTAACTAGGCACTCAGATGTTCACGGTAAAACATTGAATTTGCAAGTGAATCGAAGTCTGAAGTTGTGTTTTATCATTTGTCCCTGTGGCTATTCTTGTGTTAGTACTGACAATATTTGTGAAAATGAAACTTTGAAACTTAATGAGACCAGAGAGATGGCTCAGTGGGTAAGAGCCAGTGCTGCCCTCTAGAACTTGAGTACTGGTCCCAGCACAGTTCCTGGACTGGGAAGGGATAATTCACAACTGCCTATAACTCCACCCTCAGGAGATTAAGGCTGTCTTCTGGCCTCTGAGAGCACCTACACCTCTGTGCACATATACCCACACTGACATGCATATATAGACACATAATTTAAAAAAAATAGTGGAGGGAAAAAATCTTACAGAACCCTATGCCTAAAGAAAGAGCTACAGGCAGCCAAGGAGTGCTGAGACTGGGAGAATTAATCCTCTCCAGGGATGAGCAGGGATAGCAACTGGCCATCCCTGAACTCATACACATACAAGCAACGGAAGATGGACTCAGCAGGTTGTGTTTATATTTATGCATGTAGGTGTAATAGTACCAATTAAAGAAAAAGTAGCCATGAATCTGAGAGCAAGGGCAGAGTAAAACACGGTGAAGTTTGGAGGGAGGAAAGGGAAAGGGGGCAAACAATGTAATTATATTTTAATTACAAAATAAAAAAGAATTTTTTTAAAAGAAAATGAGAGTTGTCTTGTGTATTCCAGGGTGAGGAGGTAGTTGAAGGCAAAGTCTCTCTGGTGCTTTCTGGGCCAAACTGGGTTCCTCCATGCACTGTGGAATCTGCACTGTGGAATCCGTGCACTGTGGAAGAAACTGTAGCTCTCTCTGGACAGTTCTAGATTGTAGTGACTCCCTAATCCATCTTTGCTAGGAAGATGGTCTGAACCTGCAGTTTATTATTACACACCTCTGTTTAATCCATTGCTTGGGAAATGCACGGGGAATGAGCTCATTGGTTTCAAAGAAAGGAGAAGGAAAACAGACCAGGAAAACACAGGGCCAGTTTGTGCTTCAGAAGGAAGAGTCGGATTAACTTTCTGTCCTAAATGTTTCCTTTAGTGTCAGAACAAAGCTTTGTATCTAGTTGTTTTCCAGAGAAGTGGTTGCAGGAGGGAGACCTTTCTGACATTCCACAATCTCATTTCCTCTGGTGTTTTCACAGCCAGAGATGCTCCAGTGTTTCTCTCCCGAGGAAGGATAGGAAGTTAACTCATGTCAAAGAACTCCAAGGATCTGAGAGCACATTCTGCGTATTATCCCTGCTAATAGCACCCTTTACATAACAGGTATGGGACAGCTGTGAGTATTTTTTCTCTAGAATCTGAAAGGCAATATTCCGACATCCAGTATATATGCTCTATAAGGAGATTAAGCAAATGCATTCTTGTAATGCAATAGAAAATGAGCTATTTTGTATTTAAAATAGGGCCGAACTAATTTGCTGCAATGGTTTCAGGGCAGTCATCTGACAAATGGCTTCTGTGAATCTACAAAAATGGATTCTACAAATTCTACAAAAATCCATTATCATCTGAACCAAGAATTTGGGGATATAGCAAACAAAAAGTCACTGAGTTGTATACAAAGTTCCATGAAGACTTCTAAATTAATAAGAATTTTTTTTTGAACAAACTGATTAGGGACTTTTTAAATGAAAGCCTCATAACTCAAATCTCTTTGCTGAGTTAAGAACAGACAGATGCCTCCGGGCTGGGCTGAGAGGATGAACTCTGAAACTCTTCACACTGAGTCCATGCCTTTCTGAAAAATCATGCCTTCTAAGTCAGAGCTATTTCCCCTTAAAAACCAAACCAAAACAAAACAAATGAAACAACAATAACTGTTACCTTTCAAATAATAAAGAAAAATATATCATTGTTAATATATAGAATGCAGAAAATGCCTTTCAGAAGACTTTTTACTCCAGTAGGAACCCAATAGGCTTTGTTTGGCTTCTTGAAACAGGGTTTTTCTGTGTATCCCTAACTGTTCTGGAAATCTCTCTGTAGACCAGACTGGCCTTGAACACATTCTCTGGCCTCTGCCTCCTGAGTGCTGAGATTAAAGGTGCGAGCCTCCATTGCCCAGCTAGGCTGTTATTTTTTAATGCCAGGGTCTTCTGTGTCAATAAAATAGTTGAGTGTCTTCAGTCCTTGTGCGCTGTTGTTCACCAGGGAAGCTTGGTACTTTTCCCACTTGTATTTAGGGGATTTTTTTTTTACCCCCACATATTCTAGCTAGCGTGATTCAGGGAGGAGCGGTATTTCTGACTGCTGGTGACAGTTGCTAATGTTTATTGTGTTCATGTTGTTGCCAGGGACTGTCACAGACAATTTTCCATTATCATTTTGTCCAGTCTTCTTAAACTCTATATGCCAGAAGTCATTGATGTCACTCTTTTACAGACCAGGAAACAGCTTTAGAGAACTATACATAACCTCCTGAAGCAGTGGAAGAGGTGGGATTTGAACCCAGCATATTGTTGCTGCTCTCTTACAATACAGTGTGGTGAGAGGGATGCTTGAAGATAGGAAAATATAATGCAAATACAGCCTTTTTGGGAAAATGTTTTTTGGAGTACCTATTAAAAGCTTTTAAAAACAACTTTTTAAAAAATAAAACCAAGTATCTCTAGTTTTGAGGCCCCAGTTAACAGCGTTAGTTAACATTTTGGAGAGTGATGGTATGCAGGGACATGACGGTCATCGTAACAGTAGAGACACAAAGGAGAGAGATCGAGTGGCTGCTTTTCCTCTGCTCTAAGACTCAATGTGAAACACTTGTGCATCCAGATGGAAGTAAGATTTTTGGCCACTTCTGTCTTTGATTTAGCTAACAATATCTGTTATGTCTCATTGTTGGTGTGTAGCGGGTGCAATTGTTCATCTGCTGCTGCCTTGTGCTACAACATACACTGCAGGTCCCAAGAACTCAGTTTTCCTTATTTTCTTCTCCATTCTCAACAGATGTGATAGTATCTGGACAAAAGACAAAACTGCAACAATTTAGCTTATGAGTCTTGTCTTTGTTTTTCATTCCAGAGTTGGGAAATATTTCATTCATGAAGTAGAAGAGTTCTGACAACAGGGAAGAAGAACTTGGTTTAAGGGAGCTGAAGAGCCTAATGTGGTAGTCCAACCTTGGCAAGGCTGAGGCAGGAGGAGCTCAAGTTCAGCCAGCCTGGGCTACGTCATGAGGCTTGCCTCAAACAACACAATACAAAGCAAACAACAGAGAGCTGATGAAAGTGGAATCCCTCTTACCCAGATAAAGAAAAGAAAAACCAGAGTGATTAATCACTGCAGAGAGTCAGAGAAACAACGCAATAGAAAGCCTTGCTGACCTGGTTCGTAGGAACTAAGACACAGGGAAGTTCGTTTCTGAGCCAGGCAAGACTGATAGTGGCTCTGTGGTATAGCTTAGCAGTTCCTCACGTAGAGGTGGTTGGAAGAGTAGATCTGCACACTGGAGGTGGTGAAGGGCTTTTCCTTCTCAAATCATGTCCTGTGAACACATGGTTGGAGTTACTAACACTAAGCAGCGTTTAAATCAACAGTATTGGTGTACACTGGGTTCTGAAATTTTATGCTCAGTTTGATGTTAAGATGGGGCAGTATGTCTCCTGGTTGCACCGGAGGGAATGGTTCAACTATTTAAAGCTGCATAGAGACCACCAGAAGCTGTAGGAATAGCACAGAGGATTCTGTGATTCACTTATAACATGGCTGAGACAGCCACTGGGACCGTATCATAGACCGATAGCAAGAGGACTGGGCTGCCATGAAGCTAGGTAGAGGCTGTCTGTGCTCTGGAAGCTATGGAGGCTATGATGCTCTGGTGGTCATAGGTGGGAATGATAACCTTGATGACAGAGTGAGGAGTGAGCTGTATGAACCTACATGGTAGAGTTGCTTTTGATGCAAGCTTGGGTCTCTGTGGTGGCTACTTTGTCCCTATGAGAGGGCTGTCTTTTTTGTGCAACTGAAAATAGCATTGCTGATTCTCGGCACTGAGTCCAATTGAATTCATGCAGATTTTGGAGCTGACGACAGAGTAGCAGGAGGAGCAGATGTAGAACCCATGGCACATGAGGATCCTGCTTGCCATGTGCAAAGACAAAAATAAGAAGCTGCATTCATGAAGTCTTCTTGGTTTGGATCTCGGAGGTGTCTCTGGAACAGTACGTTCTGAAATGAGAACGGAGAAGGAATAGGTCACAGGGAAGGCTATGTGTGTTCAAGGGGGTGGGGGAGTGGAGAACCAGTAGGGTATCAGCTACATTGCTCCTGATACTTGTGAGGCTTTGAGCATGGTGGTGGAGGCAGAGGAGGTTACTATGGACTAGGTATCATGGTAAAGGCTGAGCACTGTGGATGTACTAAAAGCAAAGCCACCAACATGCAAGTCCCTCAATTGCCTCTGGACTCCTTGACTTTCTGCATATTTCATTTTGTATTTTAAGAACTTTATAAATGATTGAAGGGATATGCTTTCAAAGTATTTTTTGAGTCAGGAAAGTCCAGGGGTGCAGGTTTGTAATCACAACTGCTCTGGAACAAAATCTCCTGCATGGAGTTGGGGGAGGGGAGAGGAACACAAAGTCTCAGCTATTAGTTAGAGATGTGTTGACCTCTGACAGATGCTGGGAGAGAAAGATTCTGTTATTTTTTTTAAAGGTGTGGCCCCTGATAGGTCAACCACACTCCAAGCAGGCCACATCCAAGGGTACTTGGGCTACAAAAACTAGACTCAACAGTTAAAAAAAAATAGAGGAGGGGAGGGGGGTGCATCTGGAAGGAGGGGTGAATATGACCAAAATACATTGCACAAAATTCTCAAAGAATTAATGAAAATATTTTAAAAACTCCAAAAGTAGCATAATTCTCAGGATAGAAGGGGCAAATTTTATACCCTAGCAGAACATATGCTAATATCTTACAAACTAACTTTCAGGAGAGACAATACAAGACCTCCACACTTTGGAATGGTTCTGAGATTAAAGGCCAAAGCATTGGAGCCCCCAAGCCCAGTGGAGGGAGGCAGAGACAGGAGAATCATAGAACCACAACGACCAACCTGGAGAGTTTATAACACAAATTACGGCATGAAATTTATCAATAACACAGGCAAAAAATAATTAAGAACATGAGGACCCCAGTAGGCCAACGAGAAAAATCATTAAAAGACAATTCACTGAAGAAAGCTATAAATAGTTAATAAATATATTAGAAAGATATGAGAGGGCTCAATCAAATACAGGTACATGAAATAAATCCTTTCAAATTGAAAAAGGTGTGAAAGAGAATTCATAATGAAACTGTTACTGAAAATAAAATTGACAAAGTTTATCAAGAATCTGAACTTTTTGGAGCCATTGCCGACCTCTGGCCCCATAAAGCCAAGAATATACCTTAAGGAATTTCAGAAATGCAAAAGAAAAAAATTGTAATAATGAAATAAATGCAAAAATATGTGTAGGTCTCTCATTAGAGAAGCTTAAATGTGGTTAGCATATTACAGAATATAATACAGCCTCATGATTAAGTTAAAGAGCGTTATCAAAATAACCTATGAACATTAAAAATAAAATAAAAACAAATTAGTCCTATGTTTTAAAAAGTGACTTAAGGCAATTTGGGAGGAGGCTTAAGGTGCCACAAGATCGCTTAAACCTGAAACAGCTTAGGAACAGGGAAGTTGGAGAGGGACGGCATAGGAAGTGGTGAGAACCCACGACAAAAATTGCCAGTAACTGTCAGAGTCACAGAGTCACGGCTTTGGCCACAGCTGAGTTTGAAGATCACTATGTGCAACTTCCTGTTGTGGCAACTGATAAGCACGGGCAGGGCCTGTGTAAGATTTAGTGATCTGCTTTCATGTAGTGGGCACTTGGCAGAAGTCTGATTCCCCCCCCCACCCCCACCCCATGCTCCCACCCCATGCTCCCACCCCATGCTCCCACCCCGCATCTTCCAGCAGTCTAAGAATAGC
Organism: Grammomys surdaster; assembly: GCF_004785775.1. Lineage (NCBI taxonomy): Eukaryota > Metazoa > Chordata > Mammalia > Rodentia > Muridae > Grammomys > Grammomys surdaster. The sequence continues at coordinate 17,062,975 of NW_021604597.1, read as the reverse complement.
AGAAGCCAAGAAAAACCGAGTGTTGGATAAACTCAAGTTTGGAACTGGGCAGAAGGAGGTGGGAGGGAGTCAGGGTAAGGAAGGCATCTGGAGAGCCTGTTTGAGCAATGAGTCATTCAACAGAAAGCCATGGAACATGTGTACTGTGTGCCGGGCCCTGGCTTGTCAGCACCTGGGAGTATATCAGGGACTCAAAAACAGAGGTGTCTACCCTTGGGGAAAAGGACTGTGGAAAATAGGCTGGGAAAAAGATACCTACATAATAAGCTCATTATGTTTGTGTGATTGGAAATGAAGGAAATGGCAGAACTTAGGAGCCCCAAACTGCACATCTTTATTTTAAATGTACTCCCTTTTCTTCCTTAACTATTTCTGCATTATTTGAATTATATCTGATAACATGCATACAGAGGCACAGACAGCCCTTTCCCTGCCTTGAGTTCTGAAGTAGCTCTGGGTGGGCACAGCAAAAAAGTAAGATTTTATAAGTGGGAACTTGATGAACTATTTATAAAACTAACTGCTCGGCATGTGTGCACAAAACTGCTTTCTTTAGAGGGTTAAGGATGTATCCGAGTGATCGGGCACTGACCTAGCACACACAAAAACTCTGGATTTGCTCCCGTAACTGGAACTCCTCAAATTAACAACAACATAAGTCAATGTAGACTTGTGCAAATATGGTGATTGAAATGTAATCAGATAATATCAGACAACCACAGTGAAACGCATGGGGGGGGAGGGGAGCAGAGCTGTCAGGAGATTGAGAGGGTGAGCATCAGGTCACTCGGGACTGCTGACTACCTCTTTTCTGTATTTGTTTCTACTTTGTTTACCTTTGAAATGCTCAACGACAGCTGGACACCCTAGTACATGTAAGAATCCCAGTGTGAAGGCTGAGGTGGGAGGATTTTGAGTTCAACGATAGCTAGAAAACAACAAACCAAAATTTTAAAAACAAACAAAAGGCCAAAGAATTCATTACTTCATTCATTCATCTATGCTGGCTTAAGTACAGTCCAGATCGAAAGGGAGGCACTACGTAGTCAAAGGTTATTCCTGAGAGGCTCTGCCAGAGCCTGACAAATACAGAGGTGGATGCTCGCAGCCAACCATGGGACTGAGCATGGGACCCCAATGGAGGAGTTAGAGAAAGCACTCAAGGGACTGAAGGGGTTTGCAACCTCATAGGAAGAATAACAATATCAACCAACCAACCAGATGCCCCAGAGCTCCCAGGGACTAAACCATCAGCCAAAGATCACACACGGAGCAACAACCCATGGCTCCAGCCACATTTGTAGCACAGAATGATGGCCTTGTCGGGCATCAATGAGAAGGGAGGCCCTTGGTCCTGTGAAGGCTCGATGCCCCAGTGTAGGGGAATGCCAGGGCGGAGAGGCAGAAGTGGGTGGGTAGGTGGGGGAGCACCCTCATAGAAGTAGGGGGAGGGGATGGAATAGGGGGTTTCCGGAGGGGAAACTGGGAAAGATGATAACATTTGAAAAGTAAGTAAATAAAATATCCAATAAAAAAATAGGAAGGCATGAAAGTATACCCTACATAGTTCATACCAAAGAAATAAAAGAAAGTTTAAAAAAATGAATATATTTTCCTTATTATATCAGCTCAGCAGGTAAAAAAAAAAGTGTCAACAATGTACAACTAAAAAACAAAAGCAAAACAGCAACACTGAGGTAGGAGCTGGAGAGATGGCTGATAGAGGAGCCAGCTTATTTTCCAGCATCCACAGCCACTCCTATATCAATCACAGAGCCCCAGAGTCTGAATCTTACTGATATGGATGTGCACCTGCCACCTTTCAAGGATATTTCATTTGCTTGCCAAGGAGTCGGTACAAACAGCTTGTGAACAGTGTCCCAGCATGTCTCTGTGAACCCCAAAATGGGTCAGGAAGGCATTAAACAGAAGTGGGTTGTCCCTAGATGATATGCAAGAACACTAGCATAAAAAGCTTTTATGTCTGTTTTAATTATTTAATCTCTGCCAGTTCAGATGAGCATCCTCTGCCTTGGTGCTAATAAACACCGACATGTGAAGTGAGGCAAGCGATTTCCGGAGCATTTGGGAATGGAAATAGAGGTGTCAGAGGAGCCTGGGAGGCAGAAATGAAGAAATGACGTCCATATAATAGCTGTAGTTTAAAAATGTACTGTGAAAACTACCGACAGGGCTGTGCATAGATGCAGCAGGTCTGGAGAAGTGCTGGCCATTTTGAGCCATTTGCTCTGATGGTACAAACAGCTCCAACCACACAGGCTGGGTCTGTAGATATTTTCTGAGACTGATTCTCTAAATTGCACTCTAAAAGTAATCACAAAGGTATGTGTTTTCCTTATTGGAAGGAACCTTAAAGGGCTTCATTTCCAAACCCTTTGTTCAATGGAGGTAGGAACATAGTAAGACCCAGAGTGAAGAGGTGACCTGCTTAAAGTCAAGCTGATGATTTACCTCAGGGTCCAGAAGAGACCTGAGGCTCTCAACTCCCACTAGAGTCCTTTCAGCTGCTCTGCAAGGCCTCACTTAATAAACTTCCTGAAAACTAACCTGCAAGGGTCATTCTTATATGATGCTGGGGACACATCCACCCTCAGAAATATAGCTTGTCTTTCATGGAGAAACGCAGACTTCTGGGGTCATTTACATACAGTCATGTTCTGTGTTTTTGAGGAAGGGATGAGGGTGATTTTGAGTTTCATGTGTGCAAGTGCGTGGGGGAGGGAGACTGGGGGGGGCTGTGGTGTATGTGTCCCCTTTTTTTAAAAAAAATTTCTTTGTTCTTCCTATAATGAGCTTGTTATTGCTTGTGTCTTCAAAGGAACTAAACCATTTTAAGAAGGATTTCAGGGTCCATGTTATACACAGGTCTCATACGCATACAGGCAAGACAAGCACTCTACCAAGTGATATATATAATTTAAAGCACCAAGATTTTTTTTAAACAAAGCCGTACTGTGTAATTCTAATTGGCTCAGAACTTGCTATGTAAATCAGACTGACCTCAGACTCTCAGGATGACACACCTGTCTCTTTGTCATGTGCTGGATTTAAAGGCATGTGCTGCCATGCCCAGCTAAGGCATAATTGTTTATACTCACAATGTTGATTTAGGTTTAAACATGTGCTGGTTTCTTTGTTCTTATCTCTTCCCACAGCTCAGCTCTCTTCTTGGAAATGATTTTACTCTGAAAAGTATAGTCTTTTAAATTCACTTTCACATAGATGTTATGATGGTAACATTTCTCAGGTTTTGTTAGACTGGTTATTTTACCTTCTTTCTTAAAGGATATGTTTGTTGGGTATAAAATTTGAGGTGGCTCTAATCTTCTTTCAGGCTACCGATGACAACCTTTCCCTTTCTCATGATGTCTGATGTGCTTGTTAAGAGATTAACAGGTACTCATTTCCAGCTAGTTTGGGTTTTTCCTACCTAGATGCTTTTAAGGAAACATCATTGTCTCTACTGTAATGATCCTATATATTTTTTAGCTATTTTGACTGGGTGTTATAGTGATTCTTGAATCATAGATAGGTATTATTGGCCAGTTTTGAAACCCTCTTGGCTATTATCTTTTCAGATGGTGTTTGATTATATGTAGGTTCTTTTTGTCACAGATTGAATATATGGTAGACTTCAAATCTGTCTTCTATGGTTTTTTATTCTCTTGATTTCTATTTTTTTGTGTGTGTTTCTGTGCTGCACTGTGGATATATATCTATATCTATATCTAGATATAGATCTGTATATGTATATGTATATGTATATGTATATGTATATGTATATGTATATGTATATGTATATGTATATGTATATGTATATGTATATGTATATGAAAACTAGTTCACTAATTTCCTCATCAGCTATCTCTGGGAAGGTTCAATTCCCAGCACCCACATGGCAGTTCACAACTATCTGCAACTCCAGTTTCAGTGGATCCAACACCCTTTTCTGACCTCCATGGGCACCAGGCAAGCATGTTGTGCACATACATACATGCAGATGAAGCACCCATACACAGAAAAAATTAAAAAGAAAGAAAGAAAGAAAGAATGTAAAGGATTAGAATATTAAATGATCTCTGACTTCCAGAGAGCAAAGATGAAGCATCAGAGATGTAAATTTAATCTGACTTGGAGGCTGAGGCTGTGGGTACCTGAGACTCCAGTAAGGGAGGAAATTTTGTCCTTGTGGTCCTGGAGCTCCCTGCCAAGAGGCCTGGGAAGCAGATTTGTTCTACAGTGATCATTGCTGGAAATATTTGCTGGGCACTGAGACTTGGAATCTTGGCTGTCTTCTTCACCACTCTGGGTGCAGTTGGCAGAAGCAATTGCTTACTTTAAAGGACAGACTGGTCATTTTATACTTTAACTGGTGGTAGAAGTTTTTAGTTATAGAAGAGTTTTATGACACATCATTTGTGGCCATGAGACCCAAAAGAGGGTTTGTTTGGTCTTGTGGCATCTCCATAAAGTCAATGACTCAACAGAGTGGTGGGGAGAGGAAAAAGGGCCATCCAGTGGCCAAACAATGAAGACGAGGGAGACCCTGCTTACAAGTCAGCATCTTCACTCCAGGGAGTTGAGGAACTACAGATACAGGGAGGGAATAATGAGGGATCGAAGGAGGCTATACAAAGGGAGAACTATTTATGTCTTTTCTGGGATGGAGGGAAGATCTTTCAGGAACTAGGGTTGCCACCTCCTTTAGAACATTGTATTTCTGGTCATGGTGGCTTTAGCCCATAGGTTGAGGCCATAGAAAAGACAGGCATAGTTTGAAGACAGAGATGTTTCAGCCACCATATCAGACATTTGCAGGTCTAAGCCAGTGGCTCTCCTGTCCTAGAAAAGTAACCTGGGTCACAGTTACCATCATAACCTGTGTAGAAAAGTAACCTGGGTCACAGTTACCATCATAACCTGTGTAGAAAAGTAACCTGGGTCACAGTTACCATCATAACCCATGTAGAAAAGTAACCTGGGTCACAGTTACCATCATAACCTGTGTAGCTGAGTGCCATCCACAGCAAAGCTAGTGGGAGTCTAGTAATATGGTGCTCAGGTGTGTGATCTCCAAAACTAGCGATTTTTAGGCCAACGAGGCAAGTGAAGACAGAAGGTTTGTTTCAGTTTTTCCTTGGTAATATTGGTAATATTCACACACACACATACACACACACACACACACACACACACACACACACACACACACACACATACACAGGCTTCCTCCTATTGGTGGTTGCTTGCTAAAGCTAGATATTAAGACCTTACTGCTGAGACATGATGTTCTGGCCTCAAGGCATAGAGAAATAAAGCTGGAACTAGTCTGGAAGTGTCCTCCCTGCTTGGTAGGCCTTAGATTACTAGAAGGTGCTTGTCATCAACATTCTTACTCAGCCGGGAACCCTATAAGTAACACTCATGACCATCCAGACAAGATATGTCCACAGATGAAATAGTGGCAGGTCTGTCATAGGGTCACCAACTGCTTTCTGATTGGATTGAGTCTTGCATCATAAGAGGGAATTCTCATCCAGTCAAGAGTTCATGAGCCCAATTGGGGGAGCTATTCTGGTTTTGCTAAATGGCCCTGATGTTTTTGTCAAGTTGTTTAACTAACAATGCCTATGCCAATAGATTGGTGCTGGTTTCAGAGGAGTTCTCCCACCCCACCAGTGGGCAGAAGTAGCTCCAGAAACTCTTAAGTGGTAACAGTGACTGTTGAGTGACCACTGCATGGGATTTCTGTATCACTCCTACAAATCTTAGGGTAAGAAACAATGTAGGAGTCTGAGGAAAAGATGGAGATCTTTCTTCCTACATTAAGTTAATGATTGATATTGGGAAGGAGAGACAATTCCTTAACTGTGACTTGCTCCTGTAAGCAACCCCTCATCTGTGTTCCTATGAGCAACCTAACAACTCTCATTGGGTCATTTTTTTTAATGACACAAAAGAAGAGGATTAGTTGGGAAAATTAAGGGGATCAGTGGGAATGGGTGGAACACAAGAAAGGAGAATGCGGTGAATATGATCAAAATACATTGTATACATATAAAATGTTACAATCATATCTATTATTATATATAATTAACATTAGAGGTTATTTGGGACCAGAAACAAGGTGCTTTGCACCACAATCTAAATTAGAATAATGCACAAATCATCTATAATATGGAACTAGAATGTGATTCACCATCGTCTCAGAATGGCACATATTAGACACTTAAGTGTTACAAATACAGAAGGAGATAACTTATGTCTCAGCCCATGGTAGGTGGTGGTCCTGGGTTCTGTAAGAAAGCAGGTTGAGCAAGCCATGGAAAGCAAGCCAGTAAATATTTCTCTATGGCCTCTGTATCAGCTCCTGTCTCCAGGTTCCTGCCCTGTTTGAGTTCCTCTCCTGACTTCCTTCAGTGATGAACTGTGATGTGGAAGAGTAAGCCAAATAAGCCCTTTCCACTACAAATTGCTTTTGGTCCTGGTGTTTCATCACAGCAATAGTAAACTTTTGTATGAAGAATACTGAAGAATACAGTGTGTTTGGTCAGCTGGAGCTGAATAATTGGCTGTGATTTACAGGAGACCAGGACAGCTAAAGTGGAACCTTTGCTTTGTTGAGATAATCAATGCTGTTCAGCTAGAGCTGAGGCCTTAGTGATGATTAAGAAGAGACCAGATCATTGATGTGAAGTCTTTTGGGAGATGTTTCAACAGTGTCAGCACATAGAAGTGTGTGCCAGAAGCTGTATGCTGGCAGCCAAACTTAGTAGTGTAAGAGTTACCCAAGTGGTTCTGGATTTGAAAGCATGGAGGGGTCCTAAAGAGCAGTTGAGGTTTGGTGCTGTGTGGCAGGGTAGGTGTCCCTGAAGAGAGCCAAGGAGAGGCTATCAGTGACAGTACAGCTCAGTTGCAGCAGAGACCCCAGCACTTTGGAGATGCCAGTACCATGGAATGACCACCAATAACAGTACCAGCAGTAGAGTGGAGCCAACTGGAGTCTAGAAGACAAGTTGTGTGTTCTGCAGAGGCCAGGGCTGGAGGAATGGCACCAGCCCTTTGAAGGAACCCAAAAGATAGTAAGTGGATTCCAGATGTTGGATATTGCATTATTTACACTGTTGGAGTTTGGGTTTGCTTTGATTGATTATTATTGTGCCTTGGTTCTTCTCTCTTGAAGAAAGTATTTAACTTAATTTTGACTTTTACAGGAGTCAACAGTTAAAAGTCTTTGAACTTTTAGAAGAGATGTGGATTTTTAAAGAGATTGGATATTTTAAAGAGACTAAACTTTTATGTGTTTGAATTTATAAAGACTATGGGGCTTTTAAAGTTTTAACTAGGACAATTCCCAGCATAAAGGAATAACAGATTGAAGTAATAAACATGGCTATTATTGTGATCTGGTTGCTTAATATTATATATATCACACTTTACATCAAACATACAATTAAGTGTTAATTTTTAAACAATGGTGCATACATACTAATATAGGGCTGCACCATTTTGAAAATATCTCTTACATTCTAAGAGACTGGAACTTTTGCTGGACCTCCCAGCCAGAGTTAACAATGTATTTAAGATCTCTATGTACTCAGTTTGCTTGTTTAGCTTGCCTTTAGGAGAACAATGTAATAACCAACCTTACTTGCCCTGGATTTCCCATCTGGTCAACTTTTACAGCCTAAGCTAATGTATAGCTGTAATCTATTTTTTATTGGATATTTTATTTATTTACAATACAGATATCATTCCCTTTCCTCACTACCCCTCCCTAGAACCCCTTATCCTATACCCACTCTTCCTTTATGCTTTTATACCATTTTGATTACATGCATGTATTAAGGTCAGTTCTAGGTTGAGGGTCTAGCAATACAATAGATTCAAATAGTCAAGGAACAAACAATACAATAAACACAAATAGTTAAAGAAAAAACAAGGCATTAAACCCAATTATGTGAACACTCCTGTGATCACTGTTTCTAAAGGCTTATCAGGATGACCAAAGCATCTGAGCCTACTTCCCTGTCCTAGCCCAAGATCATTTTCATGTCTGAAGCCTACTTCCTTGTTCTAGCCTAAAATTTAGCTTCATGTCTGAAATTACCTCTTTGTTCTAGCCTAATATTTAGGTTCCTGCCTGAGATTACTTCTTTGTTGTAGCCTAAGATTTAGATTCCTACCTGAAATTGCTTCCTTGTTCTAGTCTGATGTCAGATTCCTGCTTGAAGCCTACTTCCTTGTCCTTGGCCAATGTCATATTCCTGCCAAGCAGCCCATTTCCTTGTCCTTGGCCCATGTCAGCTTCTTGCCAAGCAGCCCCAAAGGCTCTCCACCTCTTCCCCTTTTTTATTTTGTTAACGAGACTGAGCCTGTCTTAGATCTTTCTGACAAGAATGCCTTCTTATCCATCATGGAATATACATTATCAAAAGCAATGCACTTCTGTCTTAGGTTGATAAGTCTCTGTGCAGAATCTTACCCATCCTTGGCTTGCCAGTCTGCTAATTTAATAACTCTGTCTGGGGGTCCATTTTCAGGTTCAAGCTATGTACTTTGGCTGCCAATATGTTGATGTTGTTAAAGATAAGGTGTAGCTGTAATCTTAAATTACATACACATCCATGCCCCTGACCCAAGGGTAAGACATAGATGTTTGCAGGTGTGTTACAATCATTTGCTGAAGACAGCAAAAATAGATATTGAAAGTAATCTTATCAAATGAGTATCCACCATAGTTGATGAACAAAAGTATGAATACTGCTTGACCAACAATTATGTTTGTAGCACTGTTTGTAATACCTTGTAAAACTCTTAAAGATTTCTGTAAAAGTATTACCCATTCCTTTCTGTGATGTTCAACAAAAGAGAGAGCAAAGTGCCTTGTTAGGGGACAGCCATGGACAGATACATTCACACAGTTGCAAATATACACAATCTCAGACACAGGAACAGATTCCTAAGAGAGCCTTCAGGCAGGCACAGACTCAGCTGTGTACAACTGATAGACAGAAGGAAGAGGGAAGGATAGAAGAGGGAAGTAGAGAATTCAGATCTGGGCTTGATCTTGATTAAATGACACAAATGAGGAGGAGTGCTTAGGTTTCTTTCTTTAATGTGAAAGCAATGCATTACTGGTGATTTTGAGTTAGATTTTGGTGCCCTGTGTGAGGAACCCTTAATGTGTTTAATGGGCATGTACACACTCACACGTGTGCACATACATGCAGACACCCCTTCCCTGTGTGCATCTTATCCTTTTGAGCCCTTGCTCACCTGCCCACAGCAACCCCTCAGTTTCTTGGCTCACCAGTCTTCAGAGTTTGAGGCTAATGTCATTCTCTCCAGTTTCCACCCTCTTTAGATTCTCCCTTCTCCCTGAGTGCAGTTTTGCATTAGAGATAATTGTCTTTTCTGCCACTCTGGCTTCGCCATTCCTTGGGGACAGGCTCCTGCATTGTCTTGGTACCTTCAGTGCACAACACTGAGCTGGCACGTGGGAGGGTAAAAGGATCACCTTCTGTCACCCATCAGCACCAGCTGCAGAGTCTGCAGGTGTTAGTGTTTGTCAGATATATGTCCTGTTACATTTATTGTGGAGGGTAGTGCCTAGTTCTTACTTTCAAAGAAGTATAGAGTGATAAAAGAAACAAAGGGAAAGCTGGCTCAAACTCAAAGCCAGTTGGCAGTGGATGTGTCATAGGAGAGCTGAGGAGAAGGGTCAGTGCAACTGGGACATCTTGTAAAGTAACTGCACCCACCTTTGACTTGATTGTGGAATTCTTACCCCACTTTTAAAACAGCTAGCAGATGAGGCAAATGTGATGGAATCATCTAGGCTTAATGTAGCCTCAAACAAAGCTCCTTCCACTGTCTGTCCCTCATCACCCTCAATTTCCATCATGGGCTATTCCATTTGAAAATGACATTATTTAACACCAGATAGTTAAGATAGGCTTGTGTGTTACTGAATTGAGCTCATTGGACCTCAGATTCCCCAGACGGCTAACCCCAGGTCATGTCTCTGCCACTTCCCTTACTCTACAACCCTGACCACTGAGAGCCTTGAGTTCTTCTTCCTCAAAGTCTCTTATTACATCTGCTCTTTCTCCCAACTCCCACATCGACCTTTCAGTTCAAGCAGTGCGGTCCCCAGCTCTGTTTTCTTCCACTCCAGTCTCTCTCCACTCTCATCTCCACCAGCTGCTTTATCTGCCGAAATTTGTTAGTGATTTCCTCCTTTTAAAGCTTGTCTTGGCCTCCAGAGCATTGGGATTATAGAGGGCATCATTACACATTATTCTTTCTCACTTCTTGATCTGAGGTCTCCATTGTTTCCTACCCTTAGATAACAGAGAAGCTCTTTCATTTGTGAAATGTTTAGGCCTGAAGGAATTAGACATCTGTCAATCCCATGTCTTCTTCCATCAGTCCTAAGGCCTCTGGATTCAGAATGAATGGCATGGCCAATTTTCATGGATCTCAAAGTAGCAGATGGAAGATTGTGGGATTTCTTGGCATCCATAGTCACACAAGCCAATTCCAATAAAAATATCATTGTGTGTGTGTATGTGTATTGATCATATTTCTCCCAGATCCTTGCCTATAATCTATAGAAATATGCTGATATTGCAAGAAGTTAAATGATCGTTAATTAACTAGGCTAAAGGTAGCCAGATATGGTTGTTCCCTTGAGAGGCCAAGACAAGAGCATTACTAGATCTTCAAGGTCATCTAGAACTAGAACTAGAATAGAATAGAATAGAATAGAATAGAATAGAATAGAATAGAATAGAATAGAATAGAATAGAATAGAATAGAGTACCAGGAAAGCCAAGGCTACATAGCAAGACCCAAAACAGAGAGAGAAATGGGGGGAGGTCTTCTGATGTTACCTGGCACTATATCCACCACTTTATTCACCTTTTCAGAAGGAGATAAACTGAAAAGAATGAAATTAGATATTTTTCATTTATTCATGGGATAGCTCTCAAAATGAAACTATATTTTCATACACAAAGGTAATGTGCAAACACATGTACCCCTCAAAAATTATTTTCAGTTAGCTACATTAATTAACGACACGTAACAACAAGAGAGATGTGAATGCCCCCATCATTCAAATTAATCAATACAACCGTCTTTCTGTTGGCTTAGAGATAGAAAGATTTGCATAATATCCTGGGTACCATGGCTGATAAACATCCTCTTCTTTAGTTAACTCTTAATGGAGAAGTCATGTAAAAGCCTGTAAATGACCACATGAATTATGTATAAAGGACTGAGCTCGAGCCATGCATATAAAATGGACATTAAGACACAAGCCTGACTTTATTATTCTTTTATAAACAGTCCCACACAGGGCTTACTAGCACAGCCATAGCCATTTTCTGGCACAAAAATACAGTTTGAATGACTGGTTCGAACCAATTTACAAAATGGAGACAACTAATGAAGAAAATACAGCTTATACACGCAGTTGGCATCTGGCTAATAATTCTGCTAATGCCCCTTAAAATTCTGTATATCTCACATAATGTTCTGCACATTCAGTGACTTGTGAAACAGGATCCCTTCTTTGCCCATTTAGCCAAGGAAAACCAATTTTAGATTGGCGAATAATTTGTTGAGGCATTCAGAGGGACCCGGGGGGATCCATAGCCGAATTAGCTAAGGAGTCCAGAGGAACAGCACCAGCAGGAGGTAGTTGGGAGTGTGATGAACATCACTTCTGAGAGCCAGTGATGCTGATATGGCTCAGCACTGAGCGGATGGCAGAAGATAGATGTCCCAGGCCAGACAGAAGGAATTCCTCCTTCCTCTGTCCTTTGTTCAGGTGCTCAAAGAGTTGGATGATGCCAACTTACAATGGCAAGAATGGGCTTCCTTTTACATAACCTGCTGATGCAAATAGTAACCTCTTTCAGAAACAATCTCATACACCCACTCATAAACAATATTCCACCAACTGGCTGTGCAACAGTGATATTAATCTTTTATCATATGTCAGTGATTCTGCATGTGTGTTTGTGTGTTCATCACAGCACACATGTGAAGGTCAAGGGACAACTTGTGTTAATCAATCTCCTTCCACCATTCAAGAGCCAGGTATAGAACTCAGACAATCAGGCTGCGTAACCTTGCTGACCCTGTGGTATTAATCTTGATTGGTAAGCTGATGGGGATCAGTTTAAAATCACCAAGACAAACTCTGTGTATGCCTTTGAGGGCAAGAAAGATTCAATGGAAGGGAGAAAACCCACCCTCAAGGAGGGTAGCTCAGTCCCTGGGGAAGCAGGCCGAGTATCAGAGTTCACCACACTCTGCCTCTTGACTGTAGGTGCACCAAGTCCAGACTTTTAAAACCTCCTGCTGCCAAGACTTTTCCACCATGATTCACCTCAGACTGTGAGCCAAAATAACCCTCCTCTCCCTATAGGCTTTTGTCAGAGTTTTTTTTTTTTTTTTTTTTTTTAAATCTCAGAAACAGAGTTAGATGTAGTACTTCTGTGAGTACCTATATATATTATCCATGTCTACTTAGGGTTCTTTATATCTCTTCCTTTTGCCTAGAGTGACCCTATCACCCCAACTTGACTCTGTATGCCTCTTGTCCTGTCATTTTAAAAACCTGTTTCCTTTCTTTCTTTCTTTCTTTCTTTCTTTCTTTCTTTCTCTCTCTCTCTCTCTCTCTCTCTCTCTCTCTCTCTCTCTCTCTCTTCCTTTCTCTCTTTCTTTCTTTTTAGACTTTATAGTTCTGGCTGGCCTGGAACACACAGAGACCTGCCTTCCTCTGCTCTGAGAGGCTGAGATTAAAGGCATGTGCCACCATGGCCAACCCTCATTTTTATTAAAGGTCACTTGCCCCAGAGAACACTTCCTTGACAGCTCAGTGTGAGTTAGGAATTCCAGTAATAACTTCGTTTTATTTTCATCTTTTCTCTGTCCACTTTCTTTCCTTTGCCCATTCCTTCTTCCCTTCCTTCTTCCCTTCCTTCTTCCCTTCTTCCATTCCTCCCTCTCTCCCTCCCCTTCTTCTTTTCTTTCCTTCTTCTCTGTTTTATCTAGCACAATGTTTGTCACATAGGCTGGAACCTTATACACCATCTTTCCTATTGTGCCTCAGTGCCACAGCATTGCCTGGCACTGGTAGACACAGTGAATAAATGCCTTTGTTTTAATTTGGCTAAGTCATCTTAGAAAAAAAATATCCTGGCATATTACCACTCAAATTGCTTTGTTCACTTTATAAAAACAAATATTTCCCAGTTAACAACTACTTATAGTTTAGTGATAATTGGTAGGTGAGCTGTCTCTGACTTCATTAAATGAATGTGCTGTATTCCTTAGATGTTCAGTTCAAATCCCTGAGTAAGGTCCTTGAAAACCTCATCTGAGTTGCAATTGTTCATCCTGGAGCCCACTCCTTTCTGGGCTCCAAAGACTCATCCCTGGTCTCATGTCTTCTGTGACCCTCAGCCCACAGGCCTGTTCTCACCCCCTTTGTCCCTTTGGTTGAATTTAATGTATTAGTCACTCCTAAGGTCTGGGAGGGTGGTGACTGTAAGACTGTGACTGAGGTGAGGTTAGTAACTCTGAGAACACGGCAAAGATGTGTCTTGTTTCTTCCAGGGTTGTGGCTTGGGCTCCTTCAGTCAGCATTTGTGATTTGAATGTACTGTTGACCTCTGTGACTAATGTCATTTTGTTGTTGCTTCTAGTTTGGTTTATTGTAAAATGAGTGTCTGTTCTTGATAGGACTTGGACCACAGGAAGACCTGAGCTAATTTTGTCTATGACTAGTGGCAGTTGGTAGAGTTCAAGTCTCTTTCCAGGATGCCTGGAGCAGAAAGAGTGTTTCCCCTTTTCTTTGTGGTTGCAATCGTCCAGTGAAGTCACTCTTAGCCAGAAACGGGTTGTAAAAAATGCAAGCACCAGAACCCTTTGCCTCTCACAAAAGATCGCTCTCTGCCATAAAAGTGGGAGATCCTAACAGCTGAGATAATGCCTAATTTTAGCAGATGCTACCTAACCAACTTGAGACCATCTTCCTTCATATCCAGGAAACCCACTTAACACCCCTTACCAGATAAATGATGTATGTTAAAAATCCACTTCTGACAGCGTCTTCCTGTGAAAAGCAGTTGGAATTTTGGAATAAACCTTGCCCTTAGTATAGAGACATGAATTCCCCAGCCTAAAGAGAAAGTTGTTACTTTGAGAGTCTTTGGCTAAGACATTTGGCATAGATATGGTGACATTTGAGGGACAAATATGGGTCCTGGTACTCTTTCTTAAGAAGAGTGCTTAAAAAGTACAAAGAAAATTTCTGCCTCTGAATCTCTCTCTCACTTGTGAGAGTTTTGACCACAGAGACAAATTCTATTTCATTTTGAAAGCCATCCTACCTTTTAGTATCTTTTCACAACACAGCTTTCCTGGGGAGAGGAAAACTTTGACAGGTGTGCTCGATCTTTTGATACTATGATACAGTGTTGTCACCAGTGTTCAACCTTTTGATACTGTGACACAATGTTGTCAACAGCAAAGTTCATGATCTACAATCCTGTTTAAAAAAAAATCACAACGTTCCCAGAACGTTTTTGAGTAAGTGTAGGAGTTTGTGTTGGGCTGCATCCATGGCTGTCCTGATGAGCAGGCATCCTATGGACCACAGGAGGACATGCCAGGGAAACCTTCATCAGGTGGCGAGATCTGAATTATAAATCCTCATGTCTATCCTTGTGGAGCCCTCCAACTCTTACAAAGCAAAATGTCTACTATGTTTTCATTTTATTTTTCTATCTCTGTGCCCCCATCTGGTGATAGGCACCCCAGAGAATAGACAACTTACCCAGGGTTCAGTGCAGCATCCAGCATGGGACAAGTCCTTAATGTTTCTGGGCAAATGAACAATGTTTCTGGATGCTTTCAAGTCCAGAAATGAACCAGGTTGAGGAAAAGCACCTGAATTAAAAACAATTAGAGAAAGACAAGCTCTTTACAGAAACAAACAAGGGACCCCGAACTTCCAAACCTTTTACCCCTAGCCCCATAAAATGTGATTGGTAGCAGAAGAACTGCTTCCGTATGACAATCTGGGTGTTTCTAGGCTCTCAGGTCTGTCTGCCTTTATAAACGCTTATTTACTCTCAGTATTGACAGGCTGGGGCTCTTCTGTTTGTGATTGTGGTAAATTGGGAACAGCAGTTTCATCCCACAACCAATCAGTAAAATCCTCTCCTTGCTTAGGCATTTGAGGTGTGAATTCCAAAGATAAGTCTGGAAGCTGTTCCTTTATTAAACCAAGAGGATTGAGGTGAGCTCCCTGTTTGCCTGTGCCAAGATAACAGCAACTTGATTTTCTCAGGCCAGATCTCCCTTTGCAAGAAGAAAGCAGCCTTTGATTGCAGGCCACCTGCTGAAGGAAAGGACCCTGGCCAGGCAGTGCAACTGGGCAATGGTTCTCAGGTCCAAACTGTGACAGAACAAGAGGAGGCCCTAGTCCTGGGCAGCCTTCTGTGGCTTTCTAAACATTGGTCGGGTGGCGAGGCTTGGCTGTCAGGGTTTTCTGGCTGAGCTGGAATGTAAAGTGAAGTCACTGAGCTCCTCATTGTGCTTGTTGAGAATTCTAACCACACTGCCAAAGCTGCATATTTGTCTCCAGTGTTCGTGGGAGCTTCTGGCTACCTCCTTTTCAGGAGTAATGGTGCTGCTCTCCAAGCCTAGAAACAAGCTTAATGATAGCTAATCATTTTGAATAGTCACTGTGAGCCAAGCAGCTTTGTAAGTGCTCATGCATGTATGAATTTACCTAATCCTCACAGCAGCCCTACAGCATACAACCATTGGTACCCGGAGTTAACACCTTTGAGAACTATATGAAGTGAGGTGCAGTTGAGGACCTGCACCTGAACAGTCTACAACACACAGAAGAATGGTGCTATATAGTTTTTGGGTAGTTCATCTGATAGAGTCTCAGTTCATCCAGTTCCTGTCTCTTCATTACCCCTCATCCTGACCCTTCATTTCCACTGTAGGGTCTGACTATTAATCTGGCCCTTGTCTGAGTGACCAGGATTCTGAACTTACCATCTTCTCTTCTGTCTTATCTATCCTCTCAACCCCCTACCTGGGGTCAGCCAACTGGGTAGAGAGGGACCAGAGTGTGCTTGGGTGGGGACATCAGTCCCCTTGCTACAACAGGCACTTAGCACAGGTGTGTAGCCACTTAGGGGAATAAGAAGCACAGTAACATTCCATTTTCATCATCTGTAAGTTTATACCCATTTCCTGAGTCTCTAGAAAGTCAAATGGAGTCCACAGACAATAAATTACTTCTCTGAAAATCTGTGATTAGAGCATGCAGCTTTTCAGGGTTTGTTCTCTTGAATTTTTATCAAGGGAACCAGCCTTACCACCAGCTTTTGCATCCTTCCCCATATGTGGTTGTCTTAGTTAGGGTTTTACTGCTGTGAACAGACACCATGACCAAGGTAACTCTTACAAGGACAACATTTATTTGGGGCTGGCTTACAAGTTCAGAGATTCAGTCCATTATCATCAAAGTGGGAGCATGGCAGCATCCAGGCAGGCATGGCTCTGGAGGAGCTGAGAGTTCTACATCTTCAGAATACTGGCTTCCAGGCAGCAAAGACAAGGGTCTTAAAGCCCACACCCATAGTAACACACATACTCCAACAAGGCCACACTTCCTAATAGCACCACTCCCTGGGCCAAGCATATACAAACCATCATGTTTGTCCCCTGCATCATTTCCCCACTGTGTCAGCTGCTCACCTTCTCATTCCCCTGTGGACTGGCCAACATGCCTGCCTGCACCCTCCTCACATTCTGGCATGTCCCTCCTGAGTGGTACTGGTTGTTCTTGCTTCTATTCCTTCTGCACACACTGTTGTTCATGGAAGTCCCAGAAGGCATCTACAATGGCTGGGCTCCCAGTGTCTGCAACGTCTAACTCACAGCTGAGAGACAAGTACACAAGAAGCAGACAGCTCTGGAGAAGGCTCTGCTGTGCGCCTTATTGCCTGGATGCCTTGTTCTGATGTTGGATTTAGACCCTTCCTACAACGTATAGATTCTCCCACAGCCTCTGTCTCGTTTTAATATAACTTATATGTTTAGGATAACCTTCTACTTAAAAAAAAAGTTCATCACTAAGTGAAGTTTTAGGTTTTCATATACTTTAAAAGCTACAGTTTAGGTTCACAGCAAAATTAAGCAGGAAGCACAGAAATGTCCAGCACACCCTCTCCATCCCCTGACACAGTTTGCCCATCACTGCATCCCATGCTGCATCCGTTGCACACTCGAGGATGTTGTTGACCTTATTTTGATCCATCATCATCAAATGCCCTTGTACATTGTGTGAGTGTAATACACAATACCACCCATTCCATATCACACAGAATAGTACACATGGCTTGCTCGGCACCCTTTTGCTCTATTTGGTTAAAATCACTAATAGGCAAGGAGCAACTTCCTTAGATTTGGCAGCCCTGAGCTCCTATGTGCCCGTGGCAAAACTTTCAACCCTTAGAGATGTTTAACTCTAGGCCATGAGGCCTAGAGACTTATATATCCAAGATAGACATTCAGGTCAAAGCAGCAGCTAGGCCTTCAAAGCCAGCAGCTGATAGTGTGGGCCCTGAGTTTTGAGAATTGGGGTTGCCAGTCTTAACTCTTGGCAGCTCTTGGAAACTCCTCCAGCAAGCAGGCCTCAGTGTCTCTACTGTTCGCAATCTGTCTACCTAGTGTGTCTGTTACCCTTTGAAGTCTCCATGATCACCGTTTCTCAGACACTTTATAGTCTCTGGAGTTGTTCTTTAATCAGTTCTGGGTGTTGCTGTCTGGTACCTGGGTCTTGAAGGCCAGAGTTTCCTCCACTCAGTGTTAGCAGCTCACTTCACAAGAGAGCAATAAAAGGACTTAGGAAAAGCTCAATTTGAAGCTCAATAGTGCAATCCTAGGGGCACTTCCTGAAGTACAGCCTGTTTATATAGCTAGGAAAGGGGTATGGCTCACGTGCTTGGATAACAGTCTTACCAGTTACAGCGGTTTATGTGCACGGCTTCGGATTCTATTAATCATGGGCCTCACTTATGAGCCAATCAGAAGTCTTACATTGTACCACATGGGCTTTTTGCACTGGGCTTGCTCCTGGGAGACAGAAGCCAACAGGGCCTTTGGTTTAAGCTGCCAGGCTTTTACTGAAGGTTGAGGAAGAAGGTGGCTACCTTGGAAATTACTACCTTTAATACTTAGCCATGACCCCTCTCCCTGACTGTTTACCTGTCAGGGAGAGTCTTTCTAAGTCCTGGTCTCTTACAAGTGGCCTAGTGACTTGCTCCAGCTGCTTGGTTTATTTAAAGAAAACACCAGAACAATCCAAATCTACAATAAGTACATGGGAATTTCACTCTCAACAATACTTGCAGATTAGAATGAAGAGAGTTAGTTACCAGTTGTTGCCATATTCATTATCTATTCTTGCATAGAAAACGATGTCTTTGTTGTTGGTTTGTCTGTGTCAGGAGTTTGGGAGCAGCTTAGTTCTGATCTGGCTCATAGTTTCTCAGGATTCTAAGCCAGGTTTTGTCATCTGAACCGTGATAGGGTTACATTGTCTCTCTCAAGTCTCACGTCTCACATGTGTGTGAGATGTTGTGTGGCCCCCTTGCCATTGCTAGAGTGGGCTTCATTCCCTGTCTTGAGTGTCTGCTGAGTCTTCTCTAGTTTGGCTGCTGGCTTTCCTAGGACAGGTGAACAGGAAACAGGCTAGGATGTTGCTTATGACCTAATCATTTCTCATGATAATATGCTGTTTGTCAGAAGTAAGTAACCAGGCACAATCCACATTGAAAGCCGAAGGGATTATTCTACATTCTTTTAAAAATTATTTTTATTGAATATTTTATTTATTTACATTTCAGATATTATCCCCTTTCCCCATCTCCCCCCTCACCCAGAAAGCCCTTATCCCATCCCACCTCCTCCTACTTCTATGAGAGTGTGCCCTCACCCACTGACCCACTCCCGCCTCCCTGCCCTCGCATTTCCCAATACTGGTGCATCTAGCCTTCACAGGGGACCAAGGGCCCCCTCTGCCACCAATGCCCAACAAAGCCATCCTCTGGTACATATACGGCTGGAGCCATGGTTCTCTCCATGTGTGTTCCCAGGCTGGCAGTTTAGACCCTGGGAGCTCTAGTTGGTTAGTATTGTCTCTCTCCCCATAGGACCACAAACCCCTTCAGCTCTTTCAGTTCTCTCTCTAACTCTTCCATTGGGGACCCAGTGATCAGTTCAATGGTTACCTGCAAAAATCTGCCTCTCAGCATGTCAGGCTCTCGAAGAGCCTCTCAGGAGACAGCTGTATCAGGCTCCTGTCAGCAGGCACTTCCTGGCATCCACAACAATGTCTGCCTTTGGTGATTGCACATGGGATGGATACACAGGTGGAACAGTCTCCGGAAGGCCCCTCCTTCAGTCTCTGCTCCATACTTTGTCTCCATATTTGCTCCCGTGAATATTTTGTTACTCCTTCTAAGAAGGACTAAAGCACCCCCACTTTGGTCTTCCTTCTTCTTGAGCTTCATGTGGTCTGAGAGTTGTATGTTGGGTATTTCAAGCTTTTGGACGAATCCACTTATCAGTGAGTGGATACCATGTGTGTTCTTTTGTGATTGGGTTACCTACCTCGGGATGATATTTTCTAGTTCGATTCATTTGCCCAAGAATTTCATAAATTCATACTTTCTAATAGCTGAGTAGTCCTCCATTGTGTAAATGTACCACATTTTTCTGTATCCATTCCTCTGTTGAGAGACATCTGGGTTCTTTCCAGCTTCTGGATATAATAAATAAGGCTGCTATGAAGATAGTGGAGCAGGTGTCACTATTGCTCTGTAGTACAGCTTGAGGTCAGGGATGGTGATTCCTCCAGAAGTTCTTTTTTGTTGAGAATAGTTTTTGCTATCCTGGGTTTTTCGTTATTCCAAATGAATTTGCAAATTGCTCTGTCTAACTCTATAAAGAATTGAGTTGGAATTTTGATGGGATTACATTGAATCTGTAGATTTCTTTTGGCAAAATGGCCTTTTTTACTATATTAATCCTGCCAATCCATGAGCATGGGAGATCTTTCCATCTTCTGAGATCTTCAGTTTGATTCTTCAGAGACTTGAAGTTCTTGTCATACAAATCTTTTACTTGCTTGGTTAGATTCACACAAAGATATTTTATATTATTTGTGACTATTGTGAAGGGTGTTGCTTTCCTAATTTCTTTCTCATCCTGTTCATCCTTTGAGTAGAGGAAGGCTACTGATTTGTTTGAGTTAATTTTATATATAGCCGCTTTGCTGAAATTGTTTATCAGGTTTGGGAGTGCTCTGGTGGAAGTTTTGGGGTCACTTAAGTATAGTATCATATCATCTGCAAATAGTGATATTTTGACTTTTTCCTTTCCAATTTGCATACCTTTGACTTCTTTTTGTTTTCTAATTGCTCTGGCTAGGACTTGGAGTACTATATTGAATAGGTAGGGGAGAGTGGGCAACCTTGTCTCATCCCTAATTTTAGTGGGATTGCTTCAAGTTTCTCTCCATTTAGTTTGATGTTGGCTACTGGCTTGCTGCATATTGCTTTTACTAAGTTTGGGTATGGGCTTTGAATTCCTGATCTTTCCAAGATTTTTACCATGATGGGGTATTGAATTTTGTCAAATGCTTTCTCAGCATCTAGTGAGATGATCATGTGGATTTCTTTCTTTGAGTTTGTTTATATAGTGAATTATATTCATGGATTTCTATATATTGAACCAACCCTGCATTCCTGGGATAAAGCCTACTTGGTCACAATGGCTGATTGTTTTGGTGTGTTCTTTGATTCAGTTTGTGAGAATTTTATTGAGTATTTTTGCATTTACATTCATAAGGGATATTGGTCTAAAGTTTTCTTTCTTTGTTGGGTCTTTGTGTGGTTTAGGCATGAGTGTAACTGTTCCTTTAGTGCCTATAGAACAAATTGAGTAGTGTTCCTTCTGTTTTTATTTTGTGGAATAGTTTGAAGAGAATTGGTATTAGATCTTCTTTGGGGGAGACTTTCAATGAATGCTGCTCCTTCTTTAGGAGTTATGGGACTGTTTAGATGGTTTATCTGATCCTGACTTAACTTTGGTACCTGGTATCTGTCTAGAAAATTGTCCATTTCATCCAGATTTTCCAGTTTTGTTGAGTATAGGCTTTTGTTAGTAGGACATGATGATTTTTTGAATTTTCTCAGTTTCTGTTGTTATATCTTTCTTTTCAGTTCTGATTTTATAAATTTGGATACTGTCTTTGTGGCCTCTGGTTAGTCTGACTAAGGGTTTATCTAGCTTGTTGATTTTCTCAAAGAACCAGCTCCTGGTTTTGTTGATTCTTGGTATAGTTCTTTTTGTTTCTACTTGGTTGATTTCAGCCCTGAGTTTGATTATTTCCTGCCATCTACTCCTCTTATGTGTATTTGCTTCTGTTTGTTCTAGAGCTTTCAGGTGTGCTGTCAAGCTGATAGTATATGCTTTCTCTCCAGTTTCCTTTTGTAGGCACTTAAAGCTATGAGTTTTTCTCTTAGCACTGCTATCATTGTGTCACCCAAGTTTTGGTATGATGTAGCTTCATTAAATTCTCAAAAGTCTTTAATTTCTCTCCTTATTTCTTCCTTAACAAAGTTATCATTGAGTAGTGTTGTTTAGTTTCCACATGTATGTGGGCTTTCCATTGTTTTTGTTGTTATTAAAGACTGCCTTAGTCTGTGGTGATCTGATAGGATGCAAGGAATTATTTTGATCTTCTTGTATCTGTTGAGGCCTGTTTTGTAACCAATTATATGGTCTATTTTGGAGAAGGTATCATGAGGTGCTGTGAAGAAGGTATATTTTTTTGTTTTAGTATGAAATGTTTTATATACATATATGCGTGTGTGTGTGTGTGTGTATCTGTTAAATTCATTTGGTTCATAACTTTTCTTAGTTTCACTGTTTAGTTTCGGTTTTCAAGATCTTTCCATTGCTGACAGTGGGGTGTTGAAGTGTCCCAATATTATTGTGTGAGGTGAAATGTGTGCTTTGAGCTTTAGTAATTTTTTTTTTATGAATATGGGTCCCCTTTCATTTGGAGCATAGATATTCAGAATTGAAAGTTCATCTTGGTAGATTTTTCCTTTTATGAGTATGAAGTGTTCTTTCTCATCTTTTTTGATGACTTTTGCTTGAAAGTTGATTTTATGTGATATTAGAATGGCTACTCCAGCTTGTTTCTTGGGACCATTTGCTTGGAAAATTGTTTTCCAGCCTTTTACTCTGAGGTAGTGTCTGTCTTTGTGACTGAGGTGTGTTTCCTGTATGCAGCAAAATCCTGGGTCTTGTTTATATATCCAGTCTATTAGTCTATGTCTTTTTATTGGGGAATTGAGTCCATTGATGTTAAGAGATATAAAGAAAAAGTGATTGTTGCTTTTTATTATTTTTGTTACTAGAGGTGGAATTATGTTTCTGTGACTATCTTCTTTTAGGTTTGTTGGAAGAAGATTACTTTCTTAATTTTTCTAGTGTAGTTTCCCTCCTTGTGTTGGAGTTTTCCATCAGTTATCCTTTCCAGGGCTGGATTTGTGGAAAGATATTATTTAAATTTGGTTTTGTTGTGGAATATCTTGGCTTCTCCATCTATGGTAATAGAGAGTTTTGCTGCACATAGTAGCCTAGACTGGCATTTGTGTTCTCTTAGGGTCTGTATCACTTCTGTCCAGGATCTTCTGGCTTTTATATTCTCTGGTGAAAAGTCTGATGTAATTCTGATAGGTCTGACTTTATAAGTTACTTGACCTTTTTCCATTACTGCTTTTAATATTCTTTCTTTGTTTTGTGCATTTGGTGTTTTGATTATTATGTGACAGGAGGAATTTCTTTTCTGGTCTAGTCTATTTGTAGTTCTGTAGGCTTCTTGTATGTTCAGTGGCATCTCTTTCTTTTGGTTAGGAAAGTTTTCTTCTATAATTTTGTTGAAGATATTTACTGGCCCCTTAAGTTGGGAATCTTCACTCTCTTCTATACCTATTATGCTTAGGTTTGGTCTTATTATTGTGTCCTGAATTTCCTGTATGTTTTGGCTTAGGAGCTTTTTGCATTTTACATTTTTTTTGACAGTTGTGTCAATGTTTTTTTATGTTATTTTCTACACCTGAGATTCTCTCTTCTGTCTCTTGTATTCTGTTGGTGATACTTGCATCTGTGATTCCTGATCTCTTTCCTAAGTTTTCTATCTCCAGGGTAGTCTCCCTTTGTGATTTCTTTGTTGTGTCTACTTCCAGTTTTAGATCTTGGGTGGTTTAATTCAATTTCTTCAACTCTTTGGTTGTATTTTCTTGTAATTCTTTTTTTTTAAAGGATTTATTTTTATTTATATGAGTACACCATTGCTCTCTTCAGACACACCAGAAGGCATCAGATCCCATTATAGATGGATGTGAGCCACCATGTGGTTGCTGGGAATTGAACTCAGGACCTCTGGAAGGGCAGTCAGTATTCTTCACCACTGAGCCATCTCTCCAGCCCTTTCTTGTAATTCTTAAAGTGATTTTTGTGTTTCCTCTTTAAGGGCTTCTACCTGTTACCTGTGTTTTCCTGTATTTCTTTAAGGAAGTTGTTTATGTCCTTCTTAAAGTCATCTATCATCATCATAAGAAGTGATTTTAGGCCAGAATCTTGATTTTCTGGTGTGATGGGATATCCAGGGCTTGCTATGATGAGAGAACTGGGTTCTCATGATGCCAAGTAACCTTGGTTTCTGTTGCTTGTGTTTTTGAACTTGCCTTTTGACATCTGGTTATCTCTAGTGCTACCTGCACTCTCTGTCTCTGATGTTTCTCCTGTTATCTTGGTTGTGTCAGAACTACTCAGAGTCCAGCTGTTTCTGTGAAATCCTGGGTATAAGAGCTCCTGGGAGTCAGGCTGCTTCCAGGATCCTGAAATCCTGGTGTGACCAAGCTCCTGAGATCCTGTGATCCTGTTTCTGAGAGTGTTAGAGCTCCTGTGAGTCCAGCTTCCTCTGGGTGTTGTGGGATTGGGTGCAGAGCTGACACCCAAGTCTTCTCAGGTCACCAGCACAGACTGGAAGGAACTTGTGCCGCTGGCTGGGCAGGGGTTCTTGTGTCCCTGGGTCTTCGGGGGTCCAAGTTACTCCCTGTTTGGGTCACCTATGATCCTAGATGTGTTAGGGCTCCTGGGAGCACATCCTCCTCTGAGTGCTGTGGGATTGGGTGCAGGGCTAGTGCCCAAGTTCAGGGCCCTGCCTCAGACCAGATACACTTATTCTACATTCTAAAGGGAGGAATAGTTTTGATATGTTTTATAACTACAAGGCTTATATCCTATGCAGGCTTCTAAGAGCTATTTAAAAGACTAAGAGTTGTTTTTGTAAAATGCCTATCTGTATATCACACAATCCAAGTACAGATTTAACACTACTCTATTTTCCTTATGTGTGAGCCATGTGTGTTGTTCAAGGAAATTGCCACAGCAAAACTTCTCCATATATATGCTCTCTCTTCCCCTGGAGGGCAAAAGCTAAGACCCATCTCCTTTTCACCGATGTGTGCAGGTCAGAATACCTGCCCAGATCTATCTCATGGTCAGAATCCAGGGAGGAACTCATATGGTCAGGCCTTAATTGTGTACTGTTTCCTTCCTTTGGAAGCCCGGGTAGGATGTTCCATGTGACCTTTGCTCCCAGGATTATTTTGAGAATCAAAACTAATATTGCATATAAATTTCTAAATAAATACAAAATAAATAGCAGCTAGTCTTGCAGTAGCTCTTCTTGGTAGTTTTCCATTCTGATGTGAAACATAAAATTACAAATCTTGAACACAAGAGACCTTAGTGTTTAGCAAAAAGGTAGATACACATATCACAAAGCATCGTCAACATTTAACCTAAGAACAGATGATATTTCAGTGATTCCTGATTTTCCTTTGTTCTTTTGCCATAGAAACTTTATGACTCTTCCATATTGGAACATGGAGTCTGGGATATCCTAAACCTGTGTTTCCAGGCCACAGTCTCTTAGATTTGGCTTTAGAATAAACTCTCTCTCTTAGTCCTTTGAAATGAGAACTGTATTTTTGCGTCAACTCCTAGGAGCCTGAATTTGACCCTAGAATCCACATCTATAGCCAGCAACTTCCCACATCACTTATACACAATACATAATAATACATTTTTTTTTAAAAAAAACTTCAAAAGTAAAAAAGAAATAAAGACTATGAGAAGCAGAAAGTTTTCACTAGATGCCCCAAGGAAGTAGCAGCGTTGCTCCAATAGTTACACAAAGTATAAAAATTCCTGAGTATTTTCATTATTTTTCCTGAGTATTTCATTATTAATTATCATTAATTTTACCAAATTAATATGATAACAGAGTAGAAACAAAAGAGTACTACTCAGCCGTGATTTCAGAAGGGATTCCTGTGGCTTCATAAAAAAGTGTGCTTAACACCTCTGAGTCTCATGTTCTAAAATTAGAAGAGGCAGAAAGGGACACTGTCCAGATCTCTAGTTCCTCCTTGGATAGAAACAGTCTTTAATAATGAGATTAGGCTGATAGGCTCTGACTCATTTACACATTTCCTGAACATGAATGAACTCCCCAGGTTGGGCTGACAGATACCTTACTTCTCTGGAAATAAGCTGACTTACGCAGCAGGGTTTTCCACGGAGCTGCAGAAGCCCTATCAGCTGTGAAAGGTTAAACAACAAAAACAAAACAAGGTATCAAGTTTGCTTGACACCTGTTGTGGGAATGGGACTCAAAGCTAACTTTAGCTTTGAGTGGCTTCCCCATTATCAACTGAGTACCTCTCAGGATTCTCCTCTCTTTGGTTTCTGGGAGTCAACACTCCCTGGTGCCTTTTAGGGTATTTCTAAGGCTGATGACAGCTCCATCCTTTGTCTCCTGCTGGAAGATCTGAGCCATAGCTGCTTCTGCTAATGTCCCCTTCCCCTACGGCTGCCTTTAGGAACATTGTGTGTGAGACGCTAGCTCCTAATGTATGGACTGAAGGGAGATGTCCCTTCCCACTAGTGTTAGAAACCCAGAATTAGCACAGGGAGGTCAATCTTGGGAGATAGCACAATGGGTAAAGTGCTCAGTGCACAAATATGAGGATGTGAGTTCAAATCCCTGGCTCATATGTGTAAGTGCCAGGTGAGCATGGATGCCTGTCTGAAATCCAAGAGCTTTTGGGATAGAGATAAGGGTCCCCAGAACAAACTGGCTTGCTAGACTAGCCAAGTGATTGAGCTCTAGCTTTAGCTGTGAGAGAGACCTTTGTCAACATTTAAGGTGCAGAAAGATCGAGGCCCAGTAATGAGAATTACTGGAAAACAGCTGCATCTTCAAAGGTTGGTTGACTGATTTCAACTTTAGGGATGTGGAGAGAATGGAATGTTGTGGGCCCAGAGCCCAACTACAGTTTATCTTGAGATTTCTTTAGCCTACCAAATGGCCATCCTCCTCCCCCTCCACTTCTTGTGATTCCTGAGGTCATGGGTCTTAGAGGGTAACTACCACTACCATTGTGCTATGCCAGCATACTTCTTGACTGCATTTTAAACACTTAGCTTCAAAACCAACAGATAAACATAGCTCTTATAACTCACAGAAATGTTTCTTTGCATCAGATGGAGACTGTTACAGAAAACTAAAACTGGTCAAAACATGGAGTGACTGACTGCAGGGTGCCTAACCCCAGCAGATTTATTTACACCACTTCTCCTGCATCCAAGGCTCAGAGATCATCACAGAGATAGGAGCAGAAAGATTGTAAAAGCCAGAGGATTAGGGAGTCTGCTGCAAGGTTTTACCTCTTAAAGATGACAGGGAAGCTACACTTATGAGATCTCAACAATATGAGTGCCTAAATAAGACCTGAACAATGACATGTTCATGACAAAACAGTTGTCATGGCAATGACAATGTGGATGGGGGAATCTCATAGGGTCCCACCCCTAAAGAAGAAGTACAGGTAATTAATGGCTATTGAAAGATGGAGAATTAGTCTTTCCTAGGTATGACAGCCCCCAATGGAACACCCAATACCAAATGGTCATCTTTAAAAACATATATACCCAAGCAACACTAAATGGATTTATCAGGTTGTATACACACACACTCACACACACACACTCACACACAGACACAAATGTAATTAAAAAGATTCCATGAAAGTAAAAGGAGTGATGGAGATGGCAGGAGATACAGAGAGGAGGGGGAAGGGAGGGAGGAAATAATTGTACTTAAGTGAAAATAAATACTTAGAAAGTCTAGATTTGTGACTTTCTTTGTTGTTACTATAAAAACCTTATTGAAACCACTATTCTTTTTGATATTCCTCTCCAGTAAACATTTACATATAAAACTTCAATGAAAAACTTGTTTGCAAAAACACTTCTTTGTTAAAACTGGATGGAATGTAATTGTTTTCTCTCTCCCTTTCTTTTTCCTCTTTTCCTTTTTTCCTTCCATGTGTTAAAATGACCAATAATCTTGATTTAGCGCCCAGAATCATATGAACGAATGTCACCATAGAGGTGGATTAGGGTGCCCCTGGGCTGGAAGTTCACTTGGTTTTGTTGTAATGCGGGTGGTGGCTGTCTCAGCTCCATTGGTCCTTCAAGATTGGCTGGTTTCAAAATAATCTGTGCAAAAGAAATGAAGGAATAGGGGAAGGAGTGGGCTCTAGGGAATTGAGCTCCAGAAACATAGTGAAGCCCTTTCATAAACAAAACTTTTACCAGATGGGGTAGGTTTATGGTATTTACCAGATGG